>NC_060197.1:8861912-8951912 GCF_021184085.1 Oncorhynchus gorbuscha | reverse complement strand
CATTGAAAAAAAAAGTGAGATCTCTTAGCCTGTGTGTGAATGATGATTTTTGGGAATGATCTGGACAATAACCTGGTAGAGAAAACTGACCAATGGTAATAAAGATGACTGCTTAATAGGCGTGATGCTTAATAGGCGTGATCCAGTAGGTGACCATGTCACAACCACCAGGAAGAGATGATACAGCAGAACACACAGGAAGTCAGCTCGGCCAAACTGCCCTCTACCTCCCGCTGTTTCTTTCTCTTTCTTTTCTCCGTTTCTCTCTCTCTTCTGTCCCTCACTCTGTTTTCCCTTTTGTTATGCTCCAGCTTCACCGTCTGCATAGTAACACCCAGCGTGAGCCTTCTGTACCCCAGGGGCAGCAGAGAGCAGCAGAGCAGGGACCTCACTCTATCTCTCCACTATCTCTCTACTGTATATATCTCTCCACTATCTCTCTACTGTATCTATCTCTCTACTGTATCTATCGCTCCACTATCTCTCTACTGTATCTATCTCTCTACTGTATCTATCGCTCCACTATCTCTCTACTGTATCTATCTCTCTACTGTATCTATCTCTCCACTATCTCTCTACTGTATCTATCTCTCTACTGTATCTATCGCTCCACTATCTCTCTACTGTATCTATCTCTCTACTGTATCTATCGCTCCACTATCTCTCTACTGTATCTATCTCTCTACTGTATCTATCTCTCTACTGTATCTATCACTCCACTATCTCTCTACTGTATCTATCGCTCCACTATCTCTCTACTGTATCTATCGCTCCACTATCTCTACTGTATCTATCTCTCTACTGTATCTATCGCTCCACTATCTCTCTACTGTATCTATCGCTCCACTATCTCTCTACTGTATCTATCTCTCCACTATCTCTATCTCTCTACTGTATCTATCTCTCCACTATCTCTCTACTGTATCTATCTCTCTACTGTATCTATCTCTCCACTATCTCTCTACTGTATCTATCTCTCTACTGTATCTATCGCTCCACTATCTCTCTACTGTATCTATCTCTCTACTGTATCTATCACTCCACTATCTCTCTACTGTATCTATCTCTCCACTATCTCTCTACTGTATCTATCTCTCTACTGTATCTATCGCTCCACTATCTCTCTACTGTATCTATCTCTCTACTGTATCTATCGCTCCACTATCTCTCTACTGTATCTATCTCTCTACTGTATCTATCGCTCCACTATCTCTCTACTGTATCTATCGCTCCACTATCTCTCTACTGTATCTATCTCTCCACTATCTCTATCTCTCTACTGTATCTATCTCTCCACTATCTCTCTACTGTATCTATCTCTCTACTGTATCTATCTCTCCACTATCTCTCTACTGTATCTATCTCTCTACTGTATCTATCGCTCCACTATCTCTCTACTGTATCTATCTCTCCACTATCTCTCTACTGTATCTATCTCTCTACTGTATCTATCGCTCCACTATCTCTCTGCTGTATCAATCTCTCCACTATCTCTCTACTGTATCTATCGCTCCACTTTCTCTCTACTGTATCTATCTCTCTACTGTATCTAGCTCTCCACTATCTCTCTACTGTATCTATATCTCTACTGTATATATCTCTCCACTATGTCTAGTGTATCTCTATCTCGCCACTATCTCTCTACTTTATCTCTATCACTCCACTATCTCTCTACTGTAATCCTACTGTATCTCTCCCTATCTCTGTCACCCTCTCTCTCTCTTTCTCCTCTTTCCACTTTCTTTTTCCTCCTGTCTCATATTTTCCTTACCTTTTCTTTCTCTCATCTCTCTCTCTATCCTCCTCTCTCTCTGGCCTGTAGCCCTGTACTGTAGTAGGTCTGTAGTATCCCTGTAGTAGCTGTGTAGTAGCCCTGTAGTAGGTGTAGGTCTGTAGTAGGTCTGTAGTATCCCTGTAGTAGCTGTGTAGTAGCCCTGTAGTAGGTGTAGGTCTGTAGTAGCCCTGTAGTAGGTCTGTAGTATCCCTGTAGTAGGTGTGTAGTAGCCCTGTAGTAGGTCTGTAGTAGCCCTGTAATAGGTCTGTAGTAGGTGTAGGTCTGTAGTAGGTCTGTAGTATCCCTGTTGTAGGTGTGCAGTAGCCCTGTAGTAGGTCTGTAGTATCCCTGTAGTAGCTGTGTAGTAGCCCTGTAGTAGGTCTGTAGTAGGTGTAGGTCTGTAGTAGGTCTGTAGTATCCCTGTTGTAGGTGTGTAGTAGCCCTGTAGTAGGTCTGTAGTAGGTCTGTAGTAGGTGTGTAGTAGGTCTGTAGTAGCCGTGTAGTAGCAATGCAGTAGGTCTGTAGTAGCCCTGTAGTAACCCTGTAGTAGCCCTGTAGTAGGTGTATAGCAGCCCTGTAGTAGGTGTGTAGTATCCTTGTAGTATGTCTGTAGTAGGTGTGTAGCAGGAGTGTAGTATTTGTATAGTATGTGTGTAGTAGGTGTATAGTATGTGTGCAGTATGTGTTACGTAGGTGTGTAGTAGGAGTACAATAGGAGTGCAGTGGGAGTGTAGTAGGAGTGTCGTTGGAGTACATTAGGTGTGTAGAAGGAGTATAATATGAGTGTAGTAGGAGTGTAGTAGAAGGAGTGTAGTAGGTGTGTGGCGGGAGTGTAGAATGAGTATAGCAGGAGTACAGTAGGTGTGTAGTAGGAGTACAGTAGGTGTGTAGTAGGAGTACAGTAGGTGTGTAGTAGGAGTACAGTAGGAGTGTAGTGGGAGTACAGTGGGAGTGTAGTAGGAGTACATTAGGTATGTAGAAGGAGTGTAATATGAGTGTAGTAGGAGTGTAGTAGGAGTGTAGTGTGAGTGTAGCAGTTGGGTAGTAGGAGTATAGTGGGAGTGTTGTAGGTGTGTAGTAGGAGTATAGTGGGAGTGTAGTATTTGTATAGTATGTGTTACGTAGGTGTATAGTATGTGTGCAGTATGTGTTACGTAGGTGTGTAGTAGGAGTACAGTAGGAATGTAGTAGGAGTACAGTAGGAGTGTAGTAGGAGTACACTAGGTGTGTAGAAGGAGTATAATATGAGTGTAGTAGGAGTGTATTAGGTGTGTAGCAGGAGTGTAGTATGAGTATATCAATGAGTGTAGTGGGTGTATAGTAGGAGTGTAGTAGGAGTATAGTGGGAGTGCAGTAGGTGTGTAGTAGGAGTGTAGTGGGAGTACATTAGGTATGTAGAAGGAGTATAATATGAGTGTAGTAGGAGTGTAGCAGTAGGTATGTAGTAGGAGTATAGTAGCTGTGTAGCAAGAGTGTAGTGGGTGTGTAGTAGGTGTACAGTAGGAGTGTAGTATGAGTACAGTAGGAGTGTACAGTAGGAGTACAGCAGGTGTGCAGTAGGTCTGTAGTAGCTGTGTACTAGGTGTGTAGTGGGTGTGTAGTAGGAGTACAGTAGGGGTGTAGTAGGTCTGTAGTAGGAGTATAGTAGCTGTGTAGCAAGAGTGTAGTGGGTGTGTGGTAGGAGTATAGTAGGAGTGTAGCAGGTCTGTAGTAGCTGTGTACTAGGTGTGTAGTGGGTGTGTAGTAGGAGTACAGTAGGAGTGTAGTAGGTGTACAGTAGGAGTGCAGTAGGTCTGTAGTAGGAGTGTAGTATGAGTGTAGTAGGTCTGTAGTAGGAGTGTAGTAGGTGTACAGTAGGAGTGTAGTAGGTCTGTAGTGGGTGTGTAGTAGGTGTACAGTAGGAGTGTAGCAGGTCTGTAGCAGGTCTGTAGTAGGTCTGTAGTAGGTGTACAGTAGGAGTGTAGCAGGTCTGTAGTGGGTGTGTAGTAGGAGTACAGTAGGAGTGTAGTAGGTCTGTAGTAGGTGTACAGTAGGTCTGTAGTAGGAGTGTAGTAGGAGTGTAGTAGGTCTGTAGTGGGAGTGTAGTAGGTCTGTAGTAGGTGTACAGTAGGTCTGTAGTAGGAGTGTAGTAGATCGGTAGTGGAAGTGTAGTAGGAGTGTACAAGGTCTGTGGTGGGAATGTAGTAGGAGTGTACTAGGTCTGTAGTAGATCGGTAGTGGGAGTGTAGTAGGAGTGTACTAGGTGTGTCGTAGGTGTACAGTAGGAGTGTACTAGGTGTGTGGGACAGGGAGTGAATGGGGATAGTGGTTTGGAGCTGGCTGTATCAGATCACTAGATAACAGAACAGGCCTGGTAGTGAGAAGACCTAAAAGAAATATAGGACATTGGCATTTATCGGTAACATTCTCTACTCCACATGCCTGCTGTGTGCAGAGGAAATATAGGACAGGCCACACACACACACACACACACACACACACACACACACACACACACACACACACACACACACACACACACACACACACACACACACACACACACACACACACACACACACACACACACACACACACACACACACACACACACACACACACACACACACACACACACACACACACAGAGAGAGTCCAGCTTGAGAGAGAAATATAGGGAGCAATAGAAATAGATGAAGAGAGATGTAGGGAAGGGCAGATAGGGAGAACTACAGCGGACCAGAATGCTTTGGGTTTGCTTTTTACAGCTTGGTTCGAAGCCTCTTTGAGCAGAAGAATATTGCCTGACTGTCGCTCTTTTCATTGTTGCTTCACTGAAAGAGAAGGAGAACCTAATGCAGACAAAGAAGGAAAATGACAGAGTAAAGGAGAGCGGGGAGAAAGGGAATGATAGAGGAGGGGAAGGAGAGAGAGAGGGATGTACTGTTTTTGCAGCTGCAGATGGAGTGGAGCAAAATGATCTGGGAGTTCACTGTTGTGATTAAAGTCATATGACTCTCTGACTGGAGGAGTGTGGAGTCTGCAGAAATGGTGTGTGTTGCGTACTGTTGTGTGTGTGTGTGTGTGTGTGTGTGTGTGTGTGTGTGTGTGTGTGTGTGTGTGTGTGTGTGTGTGTGTGTGTGTGTGTGTGTGTGTGTGTGTGTGTGTGTGTGTGTGTGTGTGTGTGTTGTTTCCCTGCATATGGCAGGAAACAGAGGCTGGCTCTTCCTGTGAAAGTGCAGAAAGTGTGTCAGCACACAGACACATTGACTGACGCAATTAGAATTATTTTCTGTTTGGGTGTTCTTCTCTTTTGTCTGGTCGTGTTTCCTGCTCTACGCTTCTCTGTGGCAGACATGCCGGGGGACATGGAAGTGTGTGTGTGTGTGTGTGTGTGTGTGTGTGTGTGTGTGTGTGTGTGTGTGTGTGTGTGTGTGTGTGTGTGTGTGTGTGTGTGTGTGTGTGTGTGTGTGTGTGTGTGTGTGTGTGTGTGTGTGTGCGTGTGTGTGTGTGTGTCTTTGTTATCCCAATTTCCCTCTGATCTGCTGATCATCCATTCAATAATGGTTAGGCCATTAGCTCCAAACATCGCAGAGACGTTGTGACAACATTACAGCAGTATATCTCTGTACTCTAAACAGAAATGATGGTCATTTGACAGAGACGATATCGGATCCTATTACAATCTCATCGGAAATCCTTAAAACCTCTCAGAATATCATGTGCCTCAATTTGACGTGAAGCGTTCCAGATAAAATATATATTGCCTATAATTATTTCCATATTTGATTTCATCTTCTTCTTAGATAGCCAAGTGTCTAAGCTGACAAAAATATTCAATGAAGTGGCTAAACTCTCTCTCGTCTTCTGGAATCCACTATCATGCTCAGACACTCGTTCCACCATCGACCTCCAGGACCCAGGCCCCTTGGTGACCTCCCGCAGCCCAACGAGAGTGCTGTGATCTGGGCCAGAGCTGAGACGTCCCCTTGCGCCCTGCAATTACCGAAGCCCCTGGTAGCCTAATGGCAGCTGCTTGGAGACGATAATGTGATCGCTGGCCAGGAGGGGGGGCTTCTCTCACCCCTCGCTCCTCTCCACCCTGGGGGGTTCCTGCTTCACTCCGCCACATTAATTCGTAGAGAGCGACTCATCACCCCTCATATCCCTGGCCGTCTTTACTCTCTCTGTGGACACTCTCCCCACTCTTTCCCTTCTCCCCCCTCTCGCCATCTCGCTCCCAGCACAATCTCAGTCGTCTCCCGATTCATTTTGCCCTGTAATTGGACTGGGGTCCCAGAGGACGGTCGTTGGCATGCCCCAGCGCCTCAGGGTGGAAACGCGCCCCTCCACAGTCGATAAGCACGACTCCGCGGTCACTCCCGATCCTCTCGTTACTGCGGTTAGCCCACTCTGGGTGTTGAATGACCAGACCATGGTCAGGGACTGAGGTCCACTGTGGTCACTTATGAGCGTCCGCATGTGTCCATTCATGTATGCGCGCATGCCAGCAGTCCCTTCTTATAAGTGAGTATATTGGGTGTACAAAGCAGATCTTTGGTCTACTCATGCCAGAAAGACACACACCCAGCGAGAGTGGTCTGTCCAATGATGGCACAGTGAGGTCTTTCCATCGCCAGGTTCTTCAGGACAGCATTTGCCTGTGTAATCTGTGGCATTAGCTCGTCTCAGTCGTGTGCAGATGGAGAGCAGAGGGGCATTTGCAGCTCCACAGAACCTGGAACCAGAGACAAGGCTCTGAAACCTGTTTACTCTCCCAAATCATCCCAAATGGCTTCTCTCCCTAATCTCTTCTCCTTTATTACCAGAGGGCTGAGAAACACTTGACAGGTGAAAACAAAATGGTCCATCCCGGGGCAATTACACTCCAATGGTGTAAGGTTAGGAGGCCCTGTCTGTAGTTCCCCCTGCGTGGCAGATGGTTTGGCCCATTCAGGTTACACCGTGCTGCTCTACAGCTCAGGGTCAGTCTGTCCATCTGGGCCTGTCTGTCCATCTGGGCCTGTCTGTCCATCTGGGCCTGACTGTGCTGAGGAGAACAAGAGAGACATTTAGAATGAGAAAGAGAAAAATATATATATTTTTCTCATCGAACCAGACGAGACAATCACACCCAATACTTCACTTGTCGCTCTCTCTCTTTCTCCCCAACCCTCTCTCTCTTTCTCCCCAACCCTCTCTCTCTTTCTCCCCAACCCTCTCTCTCTTTCTCCCCAACCCTCTCTCTCTTTCTCCCCAACCCTCTCTCTCGCTCTTTCTCCCCAACCCTCTCTCTCTCTCTTTCTCCCTAACCCTCTCTCTCTTTCTCCCCAACCCTCTCTCTCTTTCTCCCCAACCCTCTCTCTTTCTCCCCAACCCTCCTCTCTCTTTCTCCCTCTCTCTTTCTCCCCAACCTCTCTTTCTCCCTAACCCTCTCTCTCTTTCTCCCTAACCCTCTCTCTCGCTCTTTCTCCCCAACCCTCTCTCTCTTTCTCCCTAACCCTCTCTCTCTTTCTCCCCAACCCTCTCTCTTTCTCCCCAACCCTCTCTCTCTTTCTCCCCAACCCTCTCTCTCTTTCTCCCCAACCCTCTCTCTCGCTCTTTCTCCCCAACCCTCTCTCTCTCTCTTTCTCCCTAACCCTCTCTCTCTTTCTCCCCAACCCTCTCTCTTTCTCCCCAACCCTCTCTCTCTTTCTCCCCAACCCTCTCTCTCTTTCTCCCCAACCCTCTCTCTCTCTCTTTCTCCCTAACCCTCTCTCTCTTTCTCCCCAACCCTCTCTCTCTCTTTCTCCCCAACCCTCTCTCACTTTCTCCCCAACCCTCTCTCTCTCTTTCTCCCTAACAGTCTCTCTCTCTTTCTCCCCAACCCTCTCTCTCTTTCTCCCTAACGCTCTCTCTCTTTCTCTCCAACCCTCTCTCTCGCTCTTTCTCCCCAACCCTCTCTCTCTTTCTCCCCAACCCTCTCTCTTTCTCTCCAACCCTCTCTTTCACTTTCTCCCCAACCCTCTCTCTCTCTTTCTCCCCAACTCTCTCTCTTTCTCCCCAACCCTCTATCTCTTTCTCCCCAACCCTCTCTCTCTTTCTCTCCGACTCTCTCTCTCTTTCTTTCTCTCCAACCCTCTCTCTCTCTTTCTCCCTAACCCTCTCTCTCTTTCTCTCCAACCCTCTCTCTCTCTTTCTCTCCAACCCTCTCTCTCTCTTTCTCCCTAACCCTCTCTCTTTCTCCCCAACCCCCTCTCTCTTTCTCTCCAACCCTCTCTCTCACTTTCTCCCAAACCCTCTCTCTCTCTTTCTCCCTAACCTTCTCTCTCTCTTTCTCCCCAACCCTCTCTCTCTCTTTCTCCCCAACCCTCTCTTTCTCTTTCTCCCCAACCATCTCTCTCTCTCTTTCTCCCCAACCATCTCTCTCTCTCTTTCTCCCCAACCCTCTCTCTCTCTTTCTCCCCAACCCTCTCTCTCTCTTTCTCCCCAACCCTCTCTCTCTCTTTCTCCCCAACCCTCTCTCTCTCTTTCTCCCCAACCCTCTCTCTCTCTTTCTCCCCAACCCTCTCTCTCTCTTTCTCCCCAACCCTCTCTCTCTCTTTCTCCCCAACCCTCTCTCTCTCTTTCTCCCCAACCCTCTCTCTCTCTTTCTCCCCAACCCTCTCTCTCTCTTTCTCCCCAACCCTCTCTCTCTCTTTCTCCCCAACCCCTCTCTCTCTTTCTCCCCAACCCCCTCTCTCTCTTTCTCCCCAACCCTCTCTCTCTCTTTCTCCCCAACCCTCTCTCTCTCTTTCTCCCCAACCCTCTCTCTCTCTTTCTCCCCAACCCTCTCTCTCTCTTTCTCCCCAACCCTCTCTCTCTCTTTCTCCCCAACCCTCTCTCTCTCTTTCTCCCAACCCTCTCTCTCTCTTTCTCCCCAACCCCCTCTCTCTCTCTTTCTCCCCAACCCTCTCTCTCTCTCTTTCTCCCCAACCCTCTCTCTCTCTCTTTCTCCCCAACCCTCTCTCTCTCTCTTTCTCCCCAACCCTCTCTCTCTCTCTTTCTCCCCAACCCTCTCTCTCTCTTTCTCCCCAACCCTATCTCACTTTCTCCCCAACCCTCTCTCTCTTTCTCCCCAACCCTCTCTCTCTCTTTCTCCCCAACCCTCTCTCTCTCTTTCTCCCCAACCCTCTCTCTCTCTTTCTCCCCAACCCTCTCTCTCTCTTTTCTCCCCAACCCTCTCTCTTTCTCCCCAACCTCTTTCTCCCCAACCCTCTTTCTCCCCAACCCTTTCTCTCTCTCTCTCTCTCTCTCTCTCTCTCTCTCTCTCTCTCTCTCTCCCCAACCCTCTCTTTCTCGCTTCTCCCCCAACCATCTCTCTCTCTCTCCCCAAACCATCTCTCTCTCTCCCCCCACCCACCCTCTCTCTTTCTCCCCAACCCTCCCTCTCTCTTTCTCCCCAACCTCTCTCTCTCTCTCTCTCTCTCTCTCTCTCTCTCTCTCTTTCCCACGTAAACTCAACTCTCACCGTATCTCTCTCCCTCAGTCCCTCTCTCTATGGTACTAGTGTATTGTTACTGAGGCTCTATAATATTATATAAGGCTTTATGTATTCATTATCATGGCTAACCTGCCCAGTGCCTACCCACCTGCACAGATCTCTGGAACAACGCAGACTGAAGAGTACTGACAGTCCTGTCTGTGTGGACGCCAACATGCACAATTACAGTACATATGTGTAGGCGTGGGGGTATTGTGCAACGTGTGTCCTACTTGCGTCGCGCTCACGCTAGCGGATAAAAGCGACGGTGCAGTTAATAATTGAAATAATCCTGAAAGACGGGAGCACTGCCCTGGCAAGAGAGCTTTTAATAACAAGGAGGTTTGATGTTTTCTGCTTCTTCCACTCTGCTACCACTCCCTCCTCACCCCCCTCTTCTTTAGTCAGTCTTAGCTCTATTCATGGGAGCATAAGCAGCATCTGCCGGCACTTTTCAAAGAGAGAGGAGAAGAAAGTGTGTGTGTCTGGTTTGGAGTGTGTAAATGTGATGGAATGACACTGTGCCTCGCTCACGCTGAACTGACAGCCCGTGGTGTTTGTTAGTGCGCTCACATATTTAGCTCTCTCTCTCTCTTTCTGTGTCTCCCTTTCAGTCTCTCTCTCTCCTCTCTCTCTCTCTCTCTCTCTCTCTCTCTCTCTCTCTCTCTCTCTCTCTCTCTCTCTCTCTCTTCTCTCCTGAAAGATATGTGTTTGTTTATGAAAGCTCTTGTCTTAATGTGCTCGCCGTTCGCCCAAAGGAAGCCTCATTCATTTGCTTGATGGTCTTTGATTTGCCGGGCATCACTAAGTCGCATTAACAAATGTGTTTCTAAGCTTTTTACTTAATGGCGCTTCCAGAACCAACGCAATTAAAGACACGTCTGAATGCTAAAAGGTTCTGCTGGGGGGGGGGGGGGGGGGAGTCAGAGTAACACCAAGCAGAAAATGTAGCATGAAAAAGTGTAAGTTGCGGAACGACTTTGAACTGTGCTGCAACTTATTTAAGTGAATGTGACAGCAACACGCGTCATTGTAAGGTTATACTTGTCTGACATTGTAGCTCCTTGTTCCTACTGCAATGACCCGGTAATGCTATGATATTACGTTCCTCCAACGTTGTGGCTACGTTTTCCTAACGGACCGACTTTAGTTAAACGTCTTTCATTTTTTGTTTTGTCATTTTGACATGAATGTCCAGGTGACGTTATATTAACGTGTCTCTGACATTATAGCTGCGGTATTTTAGTGGACTTGATGAGGGCCTGTCCTGGGTAACAGCTCGTGTCCCATGTCTTAGATTAGAGAAAGGACCTTCAGCACGGCCCTTAGACAGCCGACTGCATTACAGTGTGTTTGCATGTGTAACATTTAACTTTGTGTGATACGATATGCAACACCAGACGACATGTAAGCTGTGTCGTCTGTGTAAGCTGTGTCGTCTGTGTAAGCTGTGTCGTCTGTGTAAGCTGTGTCGTCTGTGTAAGCTGTGTCGTCTGTGTAAGCTGTGTCGTCTGTGTAAGCTGTGTCGTCTGTGTAAGCTGTGTCTGTAACGGCGTTCTTCGTTTGTAGAAAGAGAGTCGGACTGAAATGCAGCGTGGTGGTTACTCATGTCTTTAATGAAAGGAAAAAAGTGATACATGAAATAACGATACAAAATACAAAACAACAAACGGAACGTGAAACCTAATTACAGCCTATCTGGTGAAACTACACAGAGACAGGAACAATCACCCACGAAATACACAGCGAAACCAGGCTACCTAAATACGGTTCCCAATCAGAGACAACGAGAATCACCTGACTCTGATTGAGAACCGCCTCAGGCAGCCAAGCCTATACAACACCCCTAATCAGCCGCGATCCCAAATACTACACACCCTATTACGAAAATACAATAACATAAACCCATGTCACACCCTGGCCTGACCAAATAATATAACGAAAACACAAATACTAAGACCAAGGCGTGACAGTGTCGTCTGTGTAAGCTGTGTCGTCTGTGTAAGCTGTGTCATCTACGTAAACTGTCTGCTCTGTATTCCCTTCAGTTCAAGCCATCACCTACCTAAAAAAGAATCATGTTTTTATAAATATGCTAAATATATGATTACATTTTTATTCATTAACTCATTCATCTATCCGTTAATTCATGCATGCATTTATTCAATCTTACATTAGTGCGTTCACTAATCATGTCCTAATTTATACATTTTTATTTATCAATTTCTCTCAAGCTCCTTCATTTTTTTCAAGCTCATTTAACCATTCCTCAAATGAATCTAATTGGTCCATTGTTTAATTACATTGTTTGATTCATTTTCCTGTTTTTATTTTTTTCATTCTGCTTTTTGTTCAGCCCATTTCTCTGTAGAGCCACATGGCTGCTGGGGCAAAGTGTGTGTCTCTGTGACTGAGCTCTACCCCTTTGTTTTTCTAATCACCCTTTTATACAGCAACACTCTGATGATACGCATTCAACCAGAGAGAGGGAGACAGAGAGGGAGACAGAGAGGGAGACAGAGAGGGAGACAGAGAGGGGGAAAGAGAGAGAGACAGAGAGGGAGGCAGAGAGGGAGGCAGAGAGGGAGACAGAGAGGGAGACAGAGAGGGAGACAGAGAGGGAGACAGAGAGGGAGACAGAGAGGGAGACAGAGAGGGAGACAGAGGGAGCAGAGATGGAGACAGAGGGAGCAGAGAGGGGGAAAGAGAGGGAGACAGAGAGGGAGACAGAGAGGGGGAAAGAGAGGGAGCAGAGAGGGAGACAGAGAGAGAGAGACAGAGAGAGAGAGACAGAGAGGGGGAAAGAGAGGGAGCAGAGAGGGAAAGAGAGGGAACAGAGAGGGAGACAGAGAGGGAGACAGAGAGGGAGACAGAGAGGGAGCAGAGAGGGGACAGAGAGAGAGAGACAGAGAGGGAGATAGTGAGGGGGAAAGAGAGGGAGCAGAGAGGGAGACAGAGGGAGACAGAGAGGGAGACAGAGAGGGAGACAGAGAGGGGGAAAGAGAGGGAGCAGAGAGGGAGAGAGACAGAGAGGGAGACAGTGAGGGAGACAGTGAGGGGGAAAGAGAGGGAGCAGAGAGGGAAAGAGAGGGAGACAGAGAGGGAGGCAGAGAGGGAGGCAGAGAGGGAGGCAGAGAGGGAGGCAGAGAGGGAGGCAGAGAGGGAGGCAGAGAGGGAGCCAGAGAGGGAGACAGGGAGGGAGGCAGAGAGGGAGGCAGAGAGGGAGGCAGAGAGGGAGGCAGAGAGGGAGGCAGAGAGGGAGGCAGAGAGGGAGGCAGAGAGGGAGGCAGAGAGGGAGGCAGAGAGGGAGACAGAGAGGGGGAAAGAGAGGGAGCAGAGAGGGAGCCAGAGAGGGAGGCAGAGAGGGAGGCAGAGAGGGAGGCAGAGAGGGAGACAGAGAGGGAGACAGAGAGGGAGACAGGGAGGGAGCAGGGAGGGAGCAGAGAGGGAGACAGAGAGGGAGACAAAGAGGGAGACAGAGAGGGAGACAGAGAGGGAGACAGAGAGGGAGACAGAGAGGGAGACAGAGAGGGAGACAGAGAGGGGGCATAGAGGGAGACAGAGAGAGAGAGACTCAGAGAGAGACAGAGAGGGAGCAGAGAGGGAGACAGAGGGAGACAGAGGGAGCAGAGCGGGAGCAGAGCGGGAGCAGAGCGGGAGCAGAGAGGGAGCAGAGAGGGAGACAGAGAGGGAGACAGAGAGGGAGAGACATAGAGAGGGAAAGAGAGGGAGCAGAGAGGGAGACGGAGAGGGAGACAGAGAGGGAGCAGAGAGGGAGACAGAGAGTGAGCAGAGAGGGAGCAGAGAGGGAGACAGAGAGGGGGAAAGAGAGGGATCAGAGAGGGAGACAGAGAGGAGAGAGAGGGAGACAGAGAGGGAGACAGTGAGGGGGAAAGAGAGGGAGACAGAGAGGGGGAAAGAGAGGGGGAAAGAGAGGGAGACAGAGAGAGAGAGAGAGAGGGAGAGAGGGAGACAGTGAGGGGGAAAGAGAGGGAGCAGGGAGGCAGAGAGGGAGGCAGAGAGGGAGGCAGAGAGGGAGGCAGAGAGGGAGACAGAGAGGGAGGCAGAGAGGGAGACAGAGGGAGACAGAGAGGGAGACAGAGAGGGAGACAGAGAGGGGGAAAGAGAGGGAGCAGAGAGGGAGACAGAGAGAGAGAGACAGAGAGGGAGACAGTGAGGGGGACAGAGAGGGAGCAGAGAGGGAGACAGAGAGGGAGACAGAGAGGGAGACAGAGAGGGGGAAAGAGAGGGAGCAGAGAGGGAGAGAGACAGAGAGGGAGACAGAGAGGGAGACAGAGAGGGGGAAAGAGAGGGGGCATAGAGGGAGACAGAGAGAGAGAGACTCAGAGAGAGACTCAGAGAGAGACAGAGAGGGAGACAGAGAGGGAGCAGAGAGGGAGCAGAGAGGGAGACAGAGAGGGAGACAGAGAGGGAGACAGAGAGGGAGACAGAGAGGGAGACAGAGAGGGAGACAGAGAGGGAGCAGAGAGGGACAGAGAGGGAGACAGAGAGGGAGACAGAGAGGGAGACAGAGAGGGAGACAGAGAGGGAGACAGAGGGAGCAGAGAGGGAGACAGAGAGGGAGACAGAGAGGGAGACAGAGAGGGAGACAGAGAGGGAGACAGAGAGGGAGACAGAGAGGGAGACAGAGAGGGGGAAAGAGAGGGGGCATAGAGGGAGACAGAGAGAGAGAGACTCAGAGAGAGACAGAGAGGGAGACAGAGAGGGAGCAGAGAGGGAGACAGAGGGAGCAGAGAGGGGAAAAGAGAGGGAGCAGAGAGGGAGACAGAGAGGGAGCAGAGAGGGAGCAGAGAGGGAGCAGAGAGGGAGCAGAGAGGGAGCAGAGAGGGAGACAGAGAGGGAGACAGAGAGGGAGCGGAGAGGGAGACCGAGAGGGGGAAAGAGAGGGAGACATAGAGAGAGGGAAAGAGAGGGGGAGAGAGGGAGACAGGAGGGAGACAGAGAGGGAGACAGAGAGGGAGACAGAGAGGGAGACAGAGAGAGGGAGACAGAGAGGGAGACAGAGAGGGGGATAGAGAGGGGGAAAGAGAGGGAGCAGAGAGGGAGACAGAGAGGGGAGACAGGGGGAAAGAGGGAGAAAGAGAGGGAGGCAGAGAGGGAGGCAGAGAGGGAGGCAGAGAGGGAGGCAGAGAGGGAGGCAGAGAGGGAGGCAGAGAGGGAGACAGAGAGGGAGACAGAGAGGGAGACAGAGAGGGAGACGAGAGGGAGGCAGAGAGGGAGGCAGAGAGGGAGGCAGAGAGGGAGGCAGAGAGGGAGGCAGAGAGGGAGGCAGAGAGGGAGGCAGAGAGGGAGACAGAGAGGGAGACAGAGAGGGAGACAGAGAGGGGGAAAGAGAGGGAGACAAAGAGGGAGACAGAGAGGGAGACAGAGAGGGAGCAGAGAGGGAGCAGAGAGGGAGACAGAGAGGGAGACAGAGAGGGGGAAAGAGAGGGAGACAGAGAGGGAGACAGAGAGGGAGACAGAGAGGGAGACAGAGAGGGAGGGAGACAGAGAGACAGAGCGGGGAAAAGAGAGGGAGACAGAGAGGGGGAAAGAGAGGGAGCAGAGAGGGAGACAGAGAGGGAGCAGAGAGGGAGACAGAGAGGGAGATAGAGAGGGAGACAGAGAGAGAGAGGAGATGCAGAGAGAGAGAGAGAGAGAGAGAGAGAGCTGGAGGGAGAGAGAGCGAGAGACCGAGACAGACGACCATTACCAGTGAGAGTGATCATCACCATACGCTTTTTCCATAAAAAGGCAACAAGTGAAGCCTAATGGGAAATATGCAGATGTATGCAAATGGGGGTTTAGAAGGGGAACCCAGAGGCCTATGTGAGATTAAAGCTCTCCTGGCTGGAGTGGCTCTGGAGAAGACTGTTATCGTACTGTTTCAGTGTCTCAGTACAGCACTATAGACTGTTATCGTACTGTTTCAGTGTCTCAGTACAGCACTATAGACTGTTATCCTACTGTTTCAGTGTCTCAGTACAGCACTATATAGACTGCTATCGTACTGTTTCAGTGTCTTAGTACAGCACTATATAGACTGTTATCGTACTGTTTCAGTACAGCACTATAGACTGTTATTCTACTGTTTCAGTGTCTTAGTACAGCACTATATAGACTGTTATCGTACTGTTTCGGTGTCTCAGTACAGCACTATAGACTGTTATCGTACTGTTTCAGTGTCTCAGTCCAGCACTATATAGACTGTTATCATACTGTTTCAGTGTCTCAGTACAGCACTATAGACTGTTATCGTACTGTTTCAGTGTCTCAGTACAGCACTATATAGACTGTTATCGTACTGTTTCAGTGTCTCAGTACAGCACTATATAGACTGTTATCGTACTGTTTCAGTGTCTCAGTACAGCACTATAGACTGTTATCGTACTGTTTCAGTGTCTCAGTACAGCACTATAGACTGTTATCGTACTGTTTCAGTGTCTCAGTACAGCACTATAGACTGTTTATACAGCACTATAGACTCGTACTGTTTCAGTGTCTCAGTACAGCACTATAGACTGTTAGACTGTTTCAGTGTCTCAGTACAGCACTATAGATTGTTATCGTACTGTTTCAGTGTCTCAGTACAGCACTATAGCCTGTTATCGTACTGTTTCAGTGTCTCAGTACAGCACTATAGCTTGTTATCGTACTGTTTCAGTGTCTCAGTACAGCACTATAGACTGTTATCGTACTGTTTCAGTGTCTCAGTACAGCACTATAGACTGTTATTCTACTGTTTCAGTGTCTTAGTACAGCACTATATAGACTGTTATCGTACTGTTTCGGTGTCTCAGTACAGCACTATAGACTGTTATCGTACTGTTTCAGTGTCTCAGTACAGCACTATAGACTGTTATCGTACTGTTTCAGTGTCTCAGTCTAGCACTATATAGACTGTTATCATACTGTTTGAGTGTCTCAGTACAGCACTATAGACTGTTATCGTACTGTTTCAGTGTCTCAGTACAGCACTATATAGACTGCTATCGTACTGTTTCAGTGTCTCAGTACAGCACTATATAGACTTTTTTCATACTGTTTCAGTGTCTCTGTACAGCACTATAGACTGTTATCGTACTGTTTCAGTGTCTCAGTACAGCACTATAGACTGTTATCGTACTGTTATCGTACTATAGACTGCTATCGTACTGTTTCAGTGTCTCAGTACAGCACTATATAGACTGTTATCGTACTGTTTCAGTGTCTCAGTACAGCACTATATAGACTTTTTTCGTACTGTTTCAGTGTCTCTGTACAGCACTATAGACTGTTATCGTACTGTTTCAGTGTCTCAGTACAGCACTATAGACTGTTATCGTACTGTTTCAGTGTCTCAGTACAGCACTATAGACTGTTATCGTACTGTTTCAGTGTCTCAGTACAGCACTATAGACTGTTATCGTACTGTTTCAGTGTCTCAGTACAGCACTATAGACTGTTATCGTACTGTTTCAGTGTCTCAGTACAGCACTATAGACTGTTATCGTACTGTTTCAGTGTCTCAGTACAGCACTATAGCCTGTTATCGTACTGTTTCAGTGTCTCAGTACAGCACTATAGCCTGTTATCGTACTGTTTCAGTGTCTCAGTACAGCACTATGGACTGTTATCGTACTGTTTCAGTGTCTCAGTACAGCACTATAGACTGTTATCGTACTGTTTCAGTGTCTCAGTACAGCACTATAGACTGTTATCGTACTGTTTCAGTGTCTCAGTACAGCACTATAGATTGTTATCGTACTGTTTCAGTGTTCAGTACAGCACTATATAGATTGTTATTACTGTTTCAGTGTCTCAGTACAGCACTATATAGATTGTTATCGTACTGTTTCAGTGTCTCAGTACAGCACTATATAGATTGTTATCCTACTGTTTCAGTGTCTTAGTACAGCACTATAGACTGTTATCGTACTGTTTCGGTGTCTCAGTACAGCACTATAGACTGTTATCGTACTGTTTCAGTGTCTCAGTACAGCACTATAGACTGTTATCGTACTGTTTCAGTGTCTCAGTACAGCACTATAGACTGTTAACGTACTGTTTCAGTACAGCACTATATAGATTGCTATCATACTGTTTCAGTGTCTCAGTACAGCACTATATAGACTGCTATCGTACTGTTTCAGTGTCTCAGTACAGCACTATAGACTTTTTCATACTGTTTCAGTGTCTCTGTACAGCACTATAGACTGTTAACGTACTGTTTCAGTGTCTCAGTACAGCACTATAGACTGTTATCGTACTGTTTCAGTGTCTCAGTACAGCACTATAGACTGTTATCGTACTGTTTCAGTGTCTCAGTACAGCACTATAGACTGTTATCGTACTGTTTCAGTGTCTCAGTACAGCACTATAGACTGTTATCGTACTGTTTCAGTGTCTCAGTACAGCACTATAGACTGTTATCGTACTGTTTCAGTGTCTCAGTACAGCACTATAGCCTGTTATCGTACTGTTTCAGTGTCTCAGTACAGCACTATAGCCTGTTATCGTACTGTTTCAGTGTCTCAGTACAGCACTATGGACTGTTATCGTACTGTTTCAGTGTCTCAGTACAGCACTATACACTGTTATCGTACTGTTTCAGTGTCTCAGTACAGCACTATAGACTGTTATCGTACTGTTTCAGTGTCTCAGTACAGCACTATAGACTGTTATCGTACTGTTTCAGTGTCTCAGTACAGCACTATAGACTGTTATCGTACTGTTTCAGTGTCTCAGTACAGCACTATATAGATTGTTATCGTACTGTTTCAGTGTCTCAGTACAGCACTATATAGATTGTTATCGTACTGTTTCAGTGTCTCAGTACAGCACTATATAGATTGTTATCGTACTGTTTCAGTACAGCACTATAGACTGTTATCCTACTGTTTCAGTGTCTTAGTACAGCACTATAGACTGTTATCGTACTGTTTCGGTGTCTCAGTACAGCACTATAGACTGTTATCGTACTGTTTCAGTGTCTCTGTACAGCACTATAGACTGTTATCGTACTGTTTCAGTGTCTCAGTACAGCACTATAGACTGTTAACGTACTGTTTCAGTACAGCACTATATAGATTGCTATCATACTGTTTCAGTGTCTCAGTACAGCACTATATAGACTGCTATCGTACTGTTTCAGTGTCTCAGTACAGCACTATATAGACTTTTTTCGTACTGTTTCAGTGTCTCTGTACAGCACTATAGACTGTTATCGTACTGTTTCAGTGTCTCAGTACAGCACTATAGACTGTTATCGTACTGTTTCAGTGTCTCAGTACAGCACTATAGACTGTTATCGTACTGTTTCAGTGTCTCAGTACAGCACTATAGACTGTTATCGTACTGTTTCAGTGTCTCAGTACAGCCCTATATAGACTGTTATCGTACTGTTTCATTATTTGAGTACAGCACTATATAGACTGTCATCGTACTGTTTCAGTACAGCACTATATAGACTGTTATCGTACTGTTTCAGTGTCTCAGTACAGCACTATAGACTGTTATCGTACTGTTTCAGTGTCTCAGTACAGCACTATAGACTGTTATCGTACTGTTTCAGTGTCTCAGTACAGCACTATAGCCTGTTATCGTACTGTTTCAGTGTCTCAGTACAGCACTATAGCCTGTTATCGTACTGTTTCAGTGTCTCAGTACAGCACTATAGACTGTTATCGTACTGTTTCAGTGTCTCAGTACAGCACTATGGACTGTTATCGTACTGTTTCAGTGTCTCAGTACAGCACTATAGACTGTTATCGTACTGTTTCAGTGTCTCAGTACAGCACTATAGACTGTTATCGTACTGTTTCAGTGTCTCAGTACAGTACTATAGACTGTTATCGTACTGTTTCAGTGTCTCAGTACAGCACTATGGACTGTTATCGTACTGTTTCAGTGTCTCAGTACAGCACTATGGACTGTTATCGTACTGTTTCAGTGTCTCAGTACAGCACTATAGACTGTTATCGTACTGTTTCAGTGTCTCAGTACAGCACTATAGCCTGTTATCGTACTGTTTCAGTGTCTCAGTACAGCACTATAGCCTGTTATCGTACTGTTTCAGTGTCTCAGTACAGCACTATGGACTGTTATCGTACTGTTTCAGTGTCTCAGTACAGCACTATAGACTGTTATCGTACTGTTTCAGTGTCTCAGTACAGCACTATAGACTGTTATCGTACTGTTTCAGTGTCTCAGTACAGCACTATAGACTGTTATCGTACTGTTTCAGTGTCTCAGTACAGCACTATAGACTGTTATCGTACTGTTTCAGTGTCTCAGTACAGCACTATATAGATTGTTATCGTACTGTTTCAGTGTCTCAGTACAGCACTATATAGATTGTTATCGTACTGTTTCAGTGTCTCAGTACAGCACTATATAGATTGTTATCGTACTGTTTCAGTACAGCACTATAGACTGTTATCCTACTGTTTCAGTGTCTTAGTACAGCACTATAGACTGTTATCGTACTGTTTCGGTGTCTCAGTACAGCACTATAGACTGTTATCGTACTGTTTCAGTGTCTCTGTACAGCACTATAGACTGTTATCGTACTGTTTCAGTGTCTCAGTACAGCCCTATATAGACTGTTATCGTACTGTTTCAGTACAGCACTATATAGATTGCTATCATACTGTTTCAGTGTCTCAGTACAGCACTATATAGACTGCTATCGTACTGTTTCAGTGTCTCAGTACAGCACTATATAGACTTTTTTCGTACTGTTTCAGTGTCTCTGTACAGCACTATAGACTGTTATCGTACTGTTTCAGTGTCTCAGTACAGCACTATAGACTGTTATCGTACTGTTTCAGTGTCTCAGTACAGCACTATAGACTGTTATCGTACTGTTTCAGTGTCTCAGTACAGCACTATAGACTGTTATCGTACTGTTTCAGTGTCTCAGTACAGCACTATAGACTGTTATCGTACTGTTTCAGTACAGCACTATAGACTGTTAACGTACTGTTTCATTACAGCACTATATAGATTGCTATCATACTGTTTCAGTGTCTCAGTACAGCACTATATAGACTGTTATCGTACTGTTTCAGTGTCTCAGTACAGCACTATATAGACTGTTATCGTACTGTTATCGTACTATAGACTGCTATCGTACTGTTTCAGTGTCTCAGTACAGCACTATATAGACTGTTATCGTACTGTTTCAGTGTCTCAGTACAGCACTATATAGACTTTTTTCGTACTGTTTCAGTGTCTCTGTACAGCACTATAGACTGTTATCGTACTGTTTCAGTGTCTCAGTACAGCACTATAGACTGTTATCGTACTGTTTCAGTGTCTCAGTACAGCACTATAGACTGTTATCGTACTGTTTCAGTGTCTCAGTACAGCACTATAGACTGTTATCGTACTGTTTCAGTGTCTCAGTACAGCACTATAGACTGTTATCGTACTGTTTCAGTGTCTCAGTACAGCACTATAGCTTGTTATCGTACTGTTTCAGTGTCTCAGTACAGCACTATAGACTGTTATCGTACTGTTTCAGTGTCTCAGTACAGCACTATAGACTGTTATTCTACTGTTTCAGTGTCTCAGTGTCTCAGTACAGCACTATAGACTGTTATCGTACTGTTTCAGTGTCTCAGTACAGCACTATAGACTGTTATCGTACTGTTTCAGTGTCTCAGTACAGCACTATAGACTGTTATCGTACTGTTTCAGTGTCTCAGTACAGCACTATAGACTGTTATCATACTGTTCTCAGTACAGCACTAGTGTCTCAGTACAGCACTATATATAGACTGTTTCATACAGCACTATATAGACTGTTATCGTACTGTTTCAGTGTCTCAGTACAGCACTATAGACTGTTATCGTACTGTTTCAGTGTCTCAGTACAGCACTATAGACTGTTAGACTGTTTCAGTGTTTTACTATAGACTGTTTCAGTGTCTCAGTACAGCACTATAGACTGTTATCGTACTGTTTCAGTGTCTCAGTACAGCACTATAGACTGTTATCGTACTGTTTCAGTGTCTCAGTACAGCACTATAGACTGTTATCGTACTGTTTCAGTGTCTCAGTACAGCACTATAGACTGTTATCGTACTGTTTCAGTGTCTCAGTACAGCACTATAGACTGTTATCGTACTGTTTCAGTGTCTCAGTACAGCACTATAGACTGTTATCGTACTGTTTCAGTGTCTCAGTACAGCACTATAGTTTCAGTGTCTCAGTACAGTTAGACTGTTACTGTTTCAGTGTCTCAGTACAGCACTATAGACTGTTATCGTACTGTTTCAGTGTCTCAGTACAGCACTATAGACTGTTATCGTACTGTTTCAGTGTCTCAGTACAGCACTATAGACTGTTATCGTACTGTTTCAGTGTCTCAGTACAGCACTATAGACTGTTATCGTACTGTTTCAGTGTCTCAGTACAGCACTATAGACTGTTATCGTACTGTTTCAGTGTCTCAGTACAGCACTATAGACTGTTATCGTACTGTTTCAGTGTCTCAGTACAGCACTATAGACTGTTATCGTACTGTTTCAGTGTCTCAGTACAGCACTATAGACTGTTATCGTACTGTTTCAGTGTCTCAGTACAGCACTATAGACTGTTATCGTACTGTTTCAGTGTCTCAGTACAGCACTATAGACTGTTATCGTACTGTTTCAGTGTCTCAGTACAGCACTATAGACTGTTATCGTACTGTTTCAGTGTCTCAGTACAGCACTATAGACTGTTATCGTACTGTTTCAGTGTCTCAGTACAGCACTATGGACTGTTATCGTACTGTTTCAGTGTCTCAGTACAGCACTATAGACTGTTATCGTACTGTTTCAGTGTCTCAGTACAGCACTATAGACTGTTATCGTACTGTTTCAGTGTCTCAGTACAGCACTATAGACTGTTATCGTACTGTTTCAGTGTCTCAGTACAGCACTATAGACTGTTATCGTACTGTTTCAGTGTCTCAGTACAGCACTATGGACTGTTATCGTACTGTTTCAGTGTCTCAGTACAGCACTATAGACTGTTATCGTACTGTTTCAGTGTCTCAGTACAGCACTATAGACTGTTATCGTACTGTTTCAGTGTCTCAGTACAGCACTATAGACTGTTATCGTACTGTTTCAGTGTCTCAGTACAGCACTATAGACTGTTATCGTACTGTTTCAGTGTCTCAGTACAGCACTATATAGACTGTTATCAGCACTATAGACTGTTTCAGTGTCTCAGTACAGCACTATAGACTGTTATCGTACTGTTTCAGTGTCTCAGTACAGCACTATAGACTGTTATCGTACTGTTTCAGTGTCTCAGTACAGCACTATAGACTGTTATCGTACTGTTTCAGTGTCTCAGTACAGCACTATAGACTGTTATCGTACTGTTTCAGTGTCTCAGTACAGCACTATAGACTGTTATCGTACTGTTTCAGTGTCTCAGTACAGCACTATAGACTGTTATCGTACTGTTTCAGTGTCTCAGTACAGCACTATAGACTGTTATCGTACTGTTTCAGTTCTCAGTACAGCACTATAGACTGTTATCGTACTGTTTCAGTGTCTCAGTACAGCACTATAGACTGTTATCGTACTGTTTCAGTGTCTCAGTACAGCACTATAGACTGTTATCGTACTGTTTCAGTGTCTCAGTACAGCACTATAGACTGTTATCGTACTGTTTCAGTGTCTCAGTACAGCACTATAGACTGTTATCGTACTGTTTCAGTGTCTCAGTACAGCACTATAGACTGTTATCGTACTGTTTCAGTGTCTCAGTACAGCACTATAGACTGTTATCGTACTGTTTCAGTGTCTCAGTACAGCACTATAGACTGTTATCGTACTGTTTGTGTTCAGTACAGCACTATAGACTGTTATCGTACTGTTTCAGTGTCTCAGTACAGCACTATAGACTGTTATCGTACTGTTTCAGTGTCTCAGTACAGCACTATAGACTGTTATCGTACTGTTTCAGTGTCTCAGTACAGCACTATAGACTGTTATCGTACTGTTTCAGTGTCTCAGTACAGCACTATAGACTGTTATCGTACTGTTTCAGTGTCTCAGTACAGCACTATAGACTGTTATCGTACTGTTTCAGTGTCTCAGTACAGCACTATAGACTGTTATCGTACTGTTTCAGTGTCTCAGTACAGCACTATAGACTGTTATCGTACTGTTTCAGTGTCTCAGTACAGCACTATATAGACTGTTATCGTACTGTTTCAGTGTCTCAGTACAGCACTATAGACTGTTATCGTACTGTTTCAGTGTCTCAGTACAGCACTATATAGACTGTTATCGTACTGTTTCAGTGTCTCAGTACAGCACTATAGACTGTTATCGTACTGTTTCTGTTTCACTGTGTCTCAGTACAGCACTATAGACTGTTATCGTACTGTTTCAGTGTCTCAGTACAGCACTATAGACTGTTATCGTACTGTTTCAGTGTCTCAGTACAGCACTATAGACTGTTATCGTACTGTTTCAGTGTCTCAGTACAGCACTATAGACTGTTATCGTACTGTTTCAGTGTCTCAGTACAGCACTATAGACTGTTATCGTACTGTTTCAGTGTCTCAGTACAGCACTATAGACTGTTATCGTACTGTTTCAGTGTCTCAGTACACTATATAGACTGTTATCGTACTGTTTCAGTGTCTCAGTACAGCACTATAGACTGTTATCGTACTGTTTCAGTGTCTCAGTACAGCACTATAGACTGTTATCGTACTGTTTCAGTGTCTCAGTACAGCACTATAGACTGTTATCGTACTGTTTCAGTGTCTCAGTACAGCACTATAGACTGTTATCGTACTGTTTCAGTGTCTCAGTACAGCACTATAGACTGTTATCGTACTGTTTCAGTGTCTCAGTACAGCACTATAGACTGTTATCGTACTGTTTCAGTGTCTCAGTACAGCACTATAGACTGTTATCGTACTGTTTCAGTGTCTCAGTACAGCACTATAGACTGTTATCGTACTGTTTCAGTGTCTCAGTACAGCACTATAGACTGTTATCGTACTGTTTCAGTGTCTCAGTACAGCACTATAGACTGTTATCGTACTGTTTCAGTGTCTCAGTACAGCACTACTGTTAGACTGTTATCGTACTGTTTCAGTGTCTCAGTACAGCACTATAGACTGTTATCGTACTGTTTCAGTGTCTCAGTACAGCACTATAGACTGTTATCGTACTGTTTCAGTGTCTCAGTACAGCACTATAGACTGTTATCGTACTGTCTCAGTACAGCACTATATAGACTGTTATCGTACTGTTTCAGTGTCTCAGTACAGCACTATATAGACTGCTATCGTACTGTTTCAGTGTCTCAGTACAGCACTATATAGACTGTTATCGTACTGTTTCAGTGTCTCAGTACAGCACTATAGACTGTTATCAGTACAGCACTGTTTCAGTGTCTCAGTACAGCACTATAGACTGTTATCGTACTGTTTCAGTGTCTCAGTACAGCACTATAGACTGTTATCGTACTGTTTCAGTGTCTCAGTACAGCACTATAGACTGTTATCGTACTGTTTCAGTGTCTCAGTACAGCACTATAGACTGTTATCGTACTGTTTCAGTGTCTCAGTACAGCACTATAGACTGTTATCGTACTGTTTTACAGCACTATAGACTGTTATCGTACTGTTTCAGTGTCTCAGTACAGCACTATAGACTGTTATCGTACTGTTTCAGTGTCTCAGTACAGCACTATAGACTGTTATCGTACTGTTTCAGTGTCTCAGTACAGCACTATAGACTGTTATCGTACTGTTTCAGTGTCTCAGTACAGCACTATAGACTGTTATCGTACTGTTTCAGTGTCTCAGTACAGCACTATAGACTGTTATCGTACTGTTTCAGTGTCTCAGTACAGCACTATAGACTGTTATCGACTGTTTCAGTGTCTCAGTACAGCACTATAGACTGTTATCGTACTGTTTCAGTGTCTCAGTACAGCACTATAGACTGTTATCGTACTGTTTCAGTGTCTCAGTACAGCACTATAGACTGTTATCGTACTGTTTCAGTGTCTCAGTACAGCACTATAGACTGTTATCGTACTGTTTCAGTGTCTCAGTACAGCACTATAGACTGTTATCGTACTGTTTCAGTGTCTCAGTACAGCACTATAGACTGTTATCGTACTGTTTCAGTGTCTCAGTACAGCACTATAGACTGTTATCGTACTGTTTCAGTGTCTCAGTACAGCACTATAGACTGTTATCGTACTGTTTCAGTGTCTCAGTACAGCACTATAGACTGTTATCGTACTGTTTCAGTGTCTCAGTACAGCACTATAGACTGTTATCGTACTGTTTCAGTGTCTCAGTACAGCACTATAGACTGTTGTCTCATCGTACTGTTTCAGTGTCTCAGTACAGCACTATAGACTGTTATCAGCACTATACTGTTTCAGTGTCTCAGTACAGCACTATAGACTGTTATCGTACTGTTTCAGTGTCTCAGTACAGCACTATAGACTGTTATCGTACTGTTTCAGTGTCTCAGTACAGCACTATAGACTGTTATCGTACTGTTTCAGTGTCTCAGTACAGCACTATAGACTGTTAGTACTGTTTCAGTGTCTCAGTACAGCACTATAGACTGTTATCGTACTGTTTCAGTGTCTCAGTACAGCACTATAGACTGTTATCGTACTGTTTCAGTGTCTCAGTACAGCACTATAGACTGTTATCGTACTGTTTCAGTGTCTCAGTACAGCACTATAGACTGTTATCGTACTGTTTCAGTGTCTCAGTACAGCACTATAGACTGTTATCGTACTGTTTCAGTGTCTCAGTACAGCACTATAGACTGTTATCGTACTGTTTCAGTGTCTCAGTACAGCACTATAGACTGTTATCGTACTGTTTCAGTGTCTCAGTACAGCACTATAGACTGTTATCGTACTGTTTCAGTGTCTCAGTACAGCACTATAGACTGTTATCGTACTGTTTCAGTGTCTCAGTACAGCACTATAGACTGTTATCGTACTGTTTCAGTGTCTCAGTACAGCACTATAGACTGTTATCGTACTGTTTCAGTGTCTCAGTACAGCACTATAGACTGTTATCGTACTGTTTCAGTGTCTCAGTACAGCACTATAGACTGTTATCGTACTGTTTCAGTGTCTCAGTACAGCACTATAGACTGTTATCGTACTGTTTCAGTGTCTCAGTACAGCACTATAGACTGTTATCGTACTGTTTCAGTGTCTCAGTACAGCACTATAGACTGTTATCGTACTGTTTCAGTGTCTCAGTACAGCACTATAGACTGTTATCGTACTGTTTCAGTGTCTCAGTACAGCACTATAGACTGTTATCGTACTGTTTCAGTGTCTCAGTACAGCACTATAGACTGTTATCGTACTGTTTCAGTGTCTCAGTACAGCACTATATAGACTGTTATCGTACTGTTTCAGTGTCTCAGTACAGCACTATAGACTGTTATCGTACTGTTTCAGTGTCTCAGTACAGCACTATAGACTGTTATCGTATTGTTTCAGTACAGCACTATAGACTGTTATCGTACTGTTTCAGTGTCTCAGTACAGCACTATAGACTGTTATCGTACTGTTTCAGTGTCTCAGTACAGCACTATAGACTGTTATCGTACTGTTTCAGTGTCTCAGTACAGCACTATATAGACTGTTATCGTACTGTTTCAGTGTCTCAGTACAGCACTATATAGACTGTTATCGTACTGTTTCAGTGTCTCAGTACAGCACTATATAGACTGTTATCGTACTGTTTCAGTGTCTCAGTACAGCACTATATAGACTGTTATCGTACTGTTTCAGTGTCTCAGTACAGCACTATATAGACTGTTATCGTACTGTTTCAGTGTCTCAGTACAGCACTATAGACTGTTATCGTACTGTTTCAGTGTCTCAGTACAGCACTATAGACTGTTATCGTACTGTTCAGTCTATAGACTGTGTCTCAGTACAGCACTATAGACTGTTATCGTACTGTTTCAGTGTCTCAGTACAGCACTATAGACTGTTATCGTACTGTTTCAGTGTCTCAGTACAGCACTATAGACTGTTATCGTACTGTTTCAGTGTCTCAGTACAGCACTATAGACTGTTATCGTACTGTTTCAGTGTCTCAGTACAGCACTATAGACTGTTATCGTACTGTTTCAGTGTCTCAGTACAGCACTATAGACTGTTATCGTACTGTTTCAGTGTCTCAGTACAGCACTATAGACTGTTATCGTACTGTTTCAGTGTCTCAGTACAGCACTATAGACTGTTATCGTACTGTTTCAGTGTCTCAGTACAGCACTATAGACTGTTATCGTACTGTTTCAGTGTCTCAGTACAGCACTATAGACTGTTATCGTACTGTTTCAGTGTCTCAGTACAGCACTATAGACTGTTATCGTACTGTTTCAGTGTCTCAGTACAGCACTATAGACTGTTATCGTACTGTTTCAGTGTCTCAGTACAGCACTATAGACTGTTATCGTACTGTTTCAGTGTCTCAGTACAGCACTATAGACTGTTATCGTACTGTTTCAGTGTCTCAGTACAGCACTATAGACTGTTATCGTACTGTTTCAGTGTCTCAGTACAGCACTATATAGACTGTTATCGTACTGTTTCATTGTCTCAGTACAGCACTATAGACTGTTATCGTACTGTTTCAGTGTCTCAGTACAGCTATATAGACTGTTATCGTACTGTTTCAGTGTCTCAGTACAGCACTATATAGACTGTTATCAGTACTGTTTCAGTGTCTCAGTACAGCACTATAGACTGTTATCGTACTGTTTCAGTGTCTCAGTACAGCACTATAGACTGTTATCGTACTGTTTCAGTGTCTCAGTACAGCACTATAGACTGTTATCGTACTGTTTCAGTGTCTCAGTACAGCACTATAGACTGTTATCGTACTGTTTCAGTGTCTCAGTACAGCACTATAGACTGTTATCGTACTGTTTCAGTGTCTCAGTACAGCACTATAGACTGTTATCGTACTGTTTCAGTGTCTCAGTACAGCACTATAGACTGTTATCGTACTGTTTCAGTGTCTCAGTACAGCACTATAGACTGTTATCGTACTGTTTCAGTGTCTCAGTACAGCACTATAGACTGTTATCGTACTGTTTCAGTGTCTCAGTACAGCACTATAGACTGTTATCGTACTGTTTCAGTGTCTCAGTACAGCACTATAGACTGTTATCGTACTACTGTTTCTATAGTGTTATCGTACTGTTTCAGTGTCAGTACAGCACTATAGACTGTTATCGTACTGTTTCAGTGTCTCAGTACAGCACTATAGACTGTTATCGTACTGTTTCAGTGTCTCAGTACAGCACTATAGACTGTTATCGTACTGTTTCAGTGTCTCAGTACAGCACTATAGACTGTTATCGTACTGTTTCAGTGTCTCAGTACAGCACTATAGACTGTTATCGTACTGTTTCAGTGTCTCAGTACAGCACTATATAGACTGTTATCGTAGACTGTTTCAGTGTCTCAGTACAGCACTATATAGACTGTTATCGTACTGTTTGTGTCTCAGTACAGCACTATATAGACTGTTATCGTACTGTTTCAGTGTCTCAGTACAGCACTATAGACTGTTATCGTATTGTTTCAGTACAGCTCTATAGACTGTTATCGTACTGTTTCATTACAGCACTATATAGACTGTTATCATACTGTTTCAGTGTCTCAGTACAGCACTATAGACTGTTATCGTACTGTTTCAGTGTCTCAGTACAGCACTATAGACTGTTATCGTACTGTTTCAGTGTCTCAGTACAGCACTATAGACTGTTATCGTACTGTTTCAGTGTCTCAGTACAGCACTATAGACTGTTATCGTACTGTTTCAGTGTCTCAGTACAGCACTATAGACTGTTATCGTACTGTTTCAGTGTCTCAGTACAGCACTATAGACTGTTATCGTACTGTTTCAGTGTCTCAGTACAGCACTATAGACTGTTATCGTACTGTTTCAGTGTCTCAGTACAGCACTATAGACTGTTATCGTACTGTTTCAGTGTCTCAGTACAGCACTATAGACTGTTATCGTACTGTTTCAGTGTCTCAGTACAGCACTATAGACTGTTATCGTACTGTTTCAGTGTCTCAGTACAGCACTATAGACTGTTATCGTACTGTTTCAGTGTCTCAGTACAGCACTATAGACTGTTATCGTACTGTTTCAGTGTCTCAGTACAGCACTATAGACTGTTATCGTACTGTTTCAGTGTCTCAGTACAGCACTATAGACTGTTATCGTACTGTTTCAGTACAGCACTATAGACTGTTATCGTACTGTTTCAGTGTCTCAGTACAGCACTATAGACTGTTATCGTACTGTTTCAGTGTCTCAGTACAGCACTATAGACTGTTATCGTACTGTTTCAGTGTCTCAGTACAGCACTATAGACTGTTATCGTACTGTTTCAGTGTCTCAGTACAGCACTATAGACTGTTATCGTACTGTTTCAGTGTCTCAGTACAGCACTATAGACTGTTATCGTACTGTTTCAGTGTCTCAGTACAGCACTATAGACTGTTATCGTACTGTTTCAGTGTCTCAGTACAGCACTATAGACTGTTATCGTATTGTTTCAGTACAGCACTATAGACTGTTATCGTACTGTTTCAGTACAGCACTATATAGACTGTTATCGTACTGTTTCAGTGTCTCAGTACAGCCCTATATAGACTCTTATCGTACTGTTTCAGTGTCTCAGTACAGCACTATAGACTGTTATCGTATTGTTTCAGTACAGCACTATAGACTCTTATCGTACTGTTTCAGTGTCTCAGTACAGCACTATAGACTGTTATCGTATTGTTTCAGTACAGCACTATAGACTGTTAACGTACTGTTTCAGTGTCTCAGTACAGCACTATAGACTGTTAACGTACTGTTTCAGTGTCTCAGTACAGCACTATATAGATTGTTATCGTACTGTTTCAGTGTCTCAGTACAGCACTATATAGATTGTTATCCTACTGTTTCAGTGTCTTAGTACAGCACTATAGACTGTTATCGTACTGTTTCGGTGTCTCAGTACAGCACTATAGACTGTTATCGTACTGTTTCAGTGTCTCTGTACAGCACTATAGACTGTTATCGTACTGTTTCAGTGTCTCAGTACAGCACTATAGACTGTTATCGTATTGTTTCAGTACAGCACTATAGACTGTTAACGTACTGTTTCAGTGTCTCAGTACAGCACTATAGACTGTTATCGTACTGTTTCAGTGTCTCAGTACAGCACTATAGACTGTTAACGTACTGTTTCAGTGTCTCAGTACAGCACTATAGACTGTTATCGTACTGTTTCAGTGTCTCAGTACAGCCCTATATAGACTGTTATCGTACTGTTTCAGTGTCTCAGTACAGCCCTATATAGACTGTTATCGTACTGTTTCATTATTTGAGTACAGCACTATATAGACTGTCATCGTACTGTTTCAGTACAGCACTATATAGACTGTTATCGTACTGTTTCAGTGTCTCAGTACAGCACTATAGACTGTTATCGCATTGTTTCAGTACAGCTCTATAGACTGTTAACGTACTGTTTCATTACAGCACTATATAGATTGCTATCATACTGTTTCAGTGTCTCAGTACAGCACTATATAGACTGCTATCGTACTGTTTCAGTGTCTCAGTACAGCACTATATAGACTGCTATCGTACTGTTTCAGTGTCTCAGTACAGCACTATATAGACTGCTATCGTACTGTTTCAGTGTCTCAGTACAGCACTATATAGACTTTTTTCGTACTGTTTCAGTGTCTCTGTACAGCACTATAGACTGTTATCGTACTGTTTCAGTGTCTCAGTACAGCACTATAGACTGTTATCGTACTGTTTCAGTGTCTCAGTACAGCACTATAGACTGTTATCGTACTGTTTCAGTGTCTCAGTACAGCACTATAGACTGTTATGGTACTGTTTCAGTGTCTCAGTACAGCACTATAGACTGTTATCGTACTGTTTCAGTGTCTCAGTACAGCACTATGGACTGTTATCGTACTGTTTCAGTGTCTCAGTACAGCACTATAGACTGTTATCGTACTGTTTCAGTGTCTCAGTACAGCACTATAGACTGTTATCGTACTGTTTCAGTGTCTCAGTACAGCACTATAGACTGTTATCGTACTGTTTCAGTGTCTCAGTACAGCACTATATAGACTGTTATCGTACTGTTTCGCACTATAGACTGTTATCGTACTGTTTCAGTGTCTCAGTACAGCACTATAGACTGTTATCGTACTGTTTCAGTGTCTCAGTACAGCACTATAGACTGTTATCGTACTGTTTCAGTGTCTCAGTACAGCACTATAGACTGTTATCGTACTGTTTCAGTGTCTCAGTACAGCACTATAGACTGTTATGGTACTGTTTCAGTGTCTCAGTACAGCACTATAGACTGTTATCGTACTGTTTCAGTGTCTCAGTACAGCACTATGGACTGTTATCGTACTGTTTCAGTGTCTCAGTACAGCCCTATATAGACTGTTATCGTACTGTTTCATTATTTGAGTACAGCACTATATAGACTGTCATCGTACTGTTTCAGTACAGCACTATATAGACTGTTATCGTACTGTTTCAGTGTCTCAGTACAGCCCTATATAGACTCTTATCGTACTGTTTCAGTGTCTCAGTACAGCACTATAGACTGTTATCGTATTGTTTCAGTACAGCACTATAGACTGTTATCGCATTGTTTCAGTACAGCACTATAGACTGTTAACGTACTGTTTCAGTACAGCACTATAGACTGTTAACGTACTGTTTCAGTACAGCACTATATAGATTGCTATCATACTATTTCAGTGTCTCAGTACAGCACTATATAGACTGCTATCGTACTGTTTCAGTGTCTCAGTACAGCACTATAGACTGTCATCGTACTGTTTCAGTATAGCACTATATAGACTTTTATATCGTACTGTTTCGGTGTCTCAGTACAGCACTATAGACTGTTATCGTACTGTTTCAGTGTCTCAGTACAGCACTATAGACTGTTATCGCATTGTTTCAGTACAGCACTATAGACTGTTATCGTACTGTTTCAGTGTCTCAGTACAGCACTATAGACTGTTATCGTACTGTTTCAGTGTCTCAGTACAGCACTATAGACTGCTATCATACTATTTCAGTGTCTCAGTACAGCACTATAGACTGTTATCGTACTGTTTCAGTGTCTCAGTACAGCACTATAGACTGTTATCGTACTGTTTCAGTGTCTCAGTACAGCACTATATAGACTTTTATCGTACTGTTTCAGTGTCTCTGTACAGCACTATAGATTGTTATCGTACTGTTTCAGTGTCTCAGTACAGCACTATAGACTGTTATCGTACTGTTTCAGTGTCTCAGTACAGCACTATAGACTGTTATCGTACTGTTTCAGTGTCTCAGTACAGCACTATAGACTGTTATCGTACTGTTTCAGTGTCTCAGTACAGAACTATAGACTGTTATCGTACTGTTTCAGTGTCTCAGTACAGCACTATGGACTGTTATCGTACTGTTTCAGTGTCTCAGTACAGAACTATAGACTGTTATCACTATCTAACTGCGCTACTATTGGGGAGGGGAACAGACGCTACCATTTTTGCCATAACATCATCAACAATCGGCCATACCTCTGCATTGATGGGCCATTTGTCGTTGACCTTTGTCAGACAATAAAGAATTTATATCGAAGGTCATATATAGAATTGGATGTATTGATTTTGGGATATTTGACCGGCTGTCACAATGTCCTGAGGTCGGGGACACAAGGTTTTCCCTCAGTGACACCAGAGGCTGCCTCCGGAGCCCTCGCATGTGAGATGATGGATGTGATTCAGAGAGCCAGTCTTTCACAGCCTCTCACAGGTTGATATGTGTCTGTCAGTGAGCTACTGTAGAGGCTCAATCTGTACGACTATCCCCTCCAGCCCTTCACTTTTCACGGTCCACTTACACTTTATCCCCTCGCCTCTGACTCTCTCTATCCTGAGCCCAGCTAGCGGGATGGAGATGCCACCGAGACGGTTACAGATGTATCACACATCCAGGAGGTGTAGAGATGGCTACCATCCCTGGATGTCAGGTAAATGGACACAGTCTACAGGTGTGTGTGGTCTGACAGAGCTCTGGTGTAGAGCATGGTCTACAGGTGTGAGTTTGTCTACAGGTGTACCAGTCTACAGGAAAAATTATGAAACGGTCTCACAGGTGTGGATAAGACCGTCTGCTAACAGTCTACAGGTGTAACAGTCTACAGGTGTAGAGTGGTCAACAGGTGTAACAGTCTACAGGTGTAACAGTCTACAGGTGTAGCGCGGTCTACAGGTGTAGCGCGGTCTACAGGTGTAACAGTCTACAGGTGTAACAGTCTACAGGTGTAACAGTCTACAGGTGTAACAGTCTACAGGTGTAGCGCAGTCTACAGGTGTAGCGCAGTCTACAGGTGTAACAGTCTACAGGTGTAACAGTCTACAGGTGTAACAGTCTACAGGTGTAACAGTCTACAGGTGTAACAGTCTACAGGTGTAACAGTCTACAGGTGTAGGGTGGTCTACAGGTGTAGGGTGGTCTACAGGTGTAACAGTCTACAGGTGTAGGGTGGTCTACAGGTGTAGGGTGGTCTACAGGTGTAGGGTGGTCTACAGGTGTAACAGTCTAATATAATGATAATAATATATGCCATTTAGCAGACGCTTTTATGGTCAACAGGTGTAACAGTCATGTGTGCATACATTCTAACAGTATGGGTGTCCCGGGATCGAACCCATGTACCCTGGCGTGTAAGCGCCATGCTCTACCAGGTGAGCTACAGGTGTAACAGTCTACACCTGTAGACTGTTACACCTGTAGACACCCTACACCTGTAACCACCCTACAGGTGTAGACCACCCTACACCTGTAGCTCAGTTGGTAGAGCATGGCGCCATAAACGGGGCTGTGAGGGTTACTCTGTGGGTTACACGTCAACATGGTTTACATCTCTATCAGGATCAAGGAGGGAAGGAACACCGGGCCGAGACGGGACAGCACAGCTGGGTTTTAACACTGCAGTAAATTACCTTTATGCCCCAGCACAAAATACTACCTCTTCCTTCCCTCCCTCCCTCCCTCCCTCCCTCAGGTCCCTCCCTCCCTCCTCCCTGTCCCTCCCTCCCTCCCCCTCCCTCTCAGGTCCCTCCCTCCCTCCCCTCCTCCTTCCCCCTCCCTCCCTCCAGCCCCTCCTCCCTCCCTCCCTCCAGCCCCTCCTCCCTCCCTCCAGCCCCTCCTTAAGAGAACAAAATGGGCGAGAGGGAGCGAGGATATGTGGAGAATATCCCTTCTGGGTGATTTGGTAGCTAGGACTGCCTCTACTGGGAGGTTTAAACATGTCTGTATGCAGATGGGATCATCCTGAAGAAGGATCTGGCCTAAGTGTCGGTCTGTCATTCTCTTGTTCTCATACATGTCGACAACATGACATTCTGTGACCAGCGCATTGTATTACATAACAATATCATTCTGGACACGTGAAACAATAGTCCTGTTTCTCCCGTCTTTGGGAATCATGTCAGGAGAAAGTGGGTGTGTTTTAGGATCTGTCTTCCGTAGCCATGGATAAAAGTAAACAGGGATTGGCTGCTGTGGCTCGGGGTGGAGGCGTTTAGTGCCAGGTTCTGATTAGGTTTATTATTACAGATGAGCCCCAGGGCATGCTGGGAGTTAGCAAAGCTCCATTAAATCGGGTGGAGATTCTCTGAGCAGGGCTAACAGAGCAACTGTGTTCTAGGGTATCTTTCGGTGTTTACTCTAGATGTCTTCCGCGTGGTCCATCATCCTGTGTATGACACACTATAATGTCTCTGTGATGGCTGGCTCTCTGTCAGTCTGTCACCTTGTCCCCTGGGCTTTGGGTCATTCAGTCTAAAATCTGGACGTGCTCTCACACCACTCCCTCCATCCACTTCCATTATGCCCCCGCACATCTCCTTCACGTCCATCGTCCTCTTTCCCTCTCATCACCCTGTCTTTCTACTGGAGGGGAGATGGATTCTTTCACAGCTCTGTGGGGTTTCAATCTGTAATCAATCGAGAGGCGCTGGTGCTGGAGAAGTGATTTGAACCCAGCATCCAGAATGACCATCTCTTCTTCTGTCTTCCCTCTCCCTCTCTCCCTCTCTCCCTCTCTCCCTGTGTCTGAATCACAATCATCGAGTTGACCCCTCTATTTTATTGATTTATTCTTAAATTCCTCACTTACCCTCTGACCCCCTGTAGTAAAATAATCTGCCATCATAAATCCCCTCCGCATTCTCCCACATCTCTACCTTTGCCTAGTTGACACTTCCCATCTCTCTCTCTCTCTCTCTCTCTCTCTCTCTCTCTCTCTCTCTCTCTCTCTCTCTCTCTCTCTCTCTCTCTCTCTCTCTCTCTCTCTCTCTCTCTCTCTCTCTCTCTCTCTCTCTCTCTCTCTGTAATGGGACTTTGCCACAGAGTGGGGATAATAATGCAAATCCCTGCCTCATCCTCATTGGCTCGGGTCGAGGCCGTGACATTAACGAACAGCATGGAGCGTAGAGAGACAGAGAGAGGGAAGGAGAGAAAAAGGGATTATGAAAGGAGGGGATATGAGGATGAGGCCCCTCTACAGCTACATGTGAAGTGCATGCATACTGTAACTGGACACGCACATTCCTCTACTTCACTACTCTACATCTACCTCAAATCTAAGCCCTCGTGCATCTCTGTGAAACTATCAAACTGTTAACCTCATTGTAGTCTTTTCGGAGAATGTGTGTGTGTGTGTGCCTCCCTCTTGTTGAAGCTTTTCCATGTTCAGCCTTGCCGGAATTGATCAGTGGGGAGAATAATCAAGCCCTTTATCTCTCAGCAGTCACCACTTCAGTTTCCACGGAGACACACTGGTGCGTTGCCGTGGCATCTGGGTCGTATATCTGGGCGACCCCGGAACCCTGCCAGGGCCTAATACCCACCCATCATTACATACACCGTCACACACACACACGTCTGTGCGTATGTGTCTGCATGCATTTGCACGTGTGTGTGTGTGTGTGTGTGTGTGCGTGCGTGTGCATGCATTAGTGTAGTTAGAGAAGTTAGTATAGTTTGAGTTGTTAGATTAGCTATAAAAGTTAGAGCAGTTAGTGAAGTTAGTGTAGTTAGAGAAGTTAGTGTAGTTAGAGAAGTTAGTGTAGTTAGAGAAGTTAGTGCAGTTAGTCTAGTTAGTACAGTTAGTCTAGTTAGTGTAGCTAGAGCCATTAGAGCAGTTAGTGTAGTTAGTGCTGTTAGTGTAGTTAGTGTAGCTAGAGAAGTTAGTGTAGTTAGTGTAGCTAGAGAAATTAGTGTTGTTAGTGTAGTTAGAGCAGTTAGTGGAGCACAGCTAGTGTACACTAGAGTAAGTTAGTGGAGTTATGAGCAGTTAGTTTGGTTCAGTTAGAGCAGTTAGTGTAGTTAGTGTAGCTAGAGTTAGTGTAGTTAGTGTTAGTTCTCCCTCAGTTAGTCAGTTTGTGTCCCTTAGTGTAGTTAGTGTAGCTAGAGAAGTTAGTCCCTAGTTAGCCCCAGTTAGTGTAGCTCCCTAGAGCTAGTAGAAGTCCTAGCTAGAGAAGTTAGTGTAGTTAGAGCAGTTAGTTTAGTTAGTTCAGTTAGAGCAGTTAGTGTAGTTTGTGTAGCTAGATAAGTTAGTGTAGTTAGTGTAGCTAGAGAAGTTAGTGTAGTTAGTGTAGCTAGAGAAATTAGTGTTGTTAGTGTAGTTAGAGCAGTTAGTATAGCTAGTGTAGCTAGAGAAGTTAGTGGAGTTTGAGCAGTTAGTGGAGTTAGAGCAGTTAGTGTAGTTAGTGTCATCCTGAAGAAGTCTGGTGTAGTTAGAGCAGTTAGTTTAGTTCTAGTTCAGTTAGAGCAGTTAGTGTAGTTTGTGTAGCTAGATAAGTTAGTGCAGTTAGTGTAGCTAGAGAAGTTAGTGCAGTTAGTGTAGCTATAGAAGTTAGTGTAGCTAGATAAGTTAGTGTAGTTAGAGCAGTTAGTGTAGTTAGTGTAGCTAGAGAAGTTAGTGTAGTTAGAGCAGTTAGTTTAGTTAGTTCAGTTAGAGCAGTTAGTGTAGTTTGTGTAGCTAGATAAGTTAGTGTAGTTAGTGTAGCTAGAGAAGTTAGTGCAGTTAGTGTAGTTAGAGCAGTTAGTGTAGCTAGATAAGTTAGTGTAGTTAGAGCAGTTAGTGTAGTTAGTGTAGCTAGAGATGTTAGCCAGCAGCTGGTGAAATAGGAGCCTGGCTGGCTCTCTGTCAGTCTGTCACCCAACCCTAGAGGCTTTGGGAAATTCAGCCAAAAACAACAGAGCTCGTCCAAACTATCCTCTCCCTCTATCCCCCTCTCTTCTCCTCTCATCCCCCTCATTTCGTTCCCCATGAGCAATTCACAGTTAAACTAATTCGATTTTCCTCCCGGCCAGCCCCACATGGGACGGCATTGGAATTCTGGTTTGTCATGATAAAATGATTACGCGGCATTGGAATTCTGGTTTGTCATGATAAAATGATTACGCGGCATTGGAATTCTGGTTTGTCATGATAAAATGATTACGCGGCATTGGAATTATGGTTTGTCATGATAAAATGATTACACTGCATTGTGTTTCTGGTTTGTCATGATAAAATGATTACGCGGCATTGTGTTTCTGGTTTGTCATGATAAAATTATTACACGGCATTGGAATTCTGGTTTGTCATGATAAAATGATTACACGGCATTGTGTTTCTGGTTTGTCATGATAAAATGATTACACGGCATTGGAATTCTGGTTTGTCATGATAAAATGATTACGCGGCATTGTGTTTCTGGTTTGTCATGATAAAATGATTACACGGCATTGGAATTCTGGTTTGTCATGATAAAATGATTACACGGCATTGTGTTTCTGGTTTGTCATGATAAAATGATTACACGGCATTGTGTTTCAGGTTTGTCATGATAAAATGATTACACTGCATTGTGTTTCTGGTTTGTCATGATAAAATGATTACGCGGCATTGTGTTTCTGGTTTGTCATGATAAAATGATTACACGGCATTGGAATTCTGGTTTGTCATGATAAAATGATTACACGGCATTGTGTTTCTGGTTTGTCATGATAAAATGATTACACGGCATTGTGTTTCAGGTTTGTCATGATAAAATGATTCCATGCATTCAGTTTCTGGTTTGTCATGATAAAATGATTACGCGGCATTGTGTTTCTGGTTTGTCATGATAAAATGATTCACGGCACTTCTGGTTTGTCATGATAAAATGATTACACTGCATTGTGTTTCTGGTTTGTCATGATAAAATGATTACACGGCATTGTGTTTCTGGTTTGTCATGTCATAAAATGATTACACACTGGTTTGTCACATACGTCTGTGTTTCTGGTTTGTCATGATAAAATGATTGTAAAATGATTACGTGCATTGTGTTTCTGGTTTGTCATGATAAAATGATTACACGGCATTGTGTTTCTGGTTTGTCATGATAAAATGATTAGAGCAGCATTGTGTTTCTGGTTTGTCATGATAAAATGATTAGCATTAGAGTTTCTGGTTTGTCATGATAAAATGAACGGCATTGTGTTTCTGGTTTGTCATGATAAAATGATTTATTGGAATTCTGGTTTGTCATGATAAAATGACGGCATTGTGTTTCTGGTTTGTCATGATAGTGCTGATTAGTCATGATAAAATGCACGGCATTGTGTTTCTGGTTTGTCATGATAAAATGATTAGTGTTGCATTGTGTTTCTGTTTCTGGTTTGTCATGATAAAATGATTACGTGGCATTGTGTTTCTGGTTTGTCATGATAAAATGATTACACGGCATTGTGTTTCTGGTTTGTCATGATAAAATGATTACGCGGCATTGTGTTTCTGGTTTGTCATGATAAAATGATTAGAGCATTGTGTTTCTGGTTTGTATGATAAAATTATTAGCATTGGAATTCTGGTTTGTCATGATAAAATGATTACGGCATTGTGTTTCTGGTTTGTCATGATAAAATGATTAGAGCATTGTGAATTTGGTTTGTCATGATAAAATGATTACGCAGCATTGTGTTTCTGGTTTGTCATGATAAAATGACCCAACCCGGCATTGGAATTCTGGTTTGTCATGATAAAATGATTACACGGCATTGTGTTTCTGGTTTGTCATGATAAAATGATTACACGGCATTGTGTTTCAGGTTTGTCATGATAAAATGATTACACTGCATTGTGTTTCTGGTTTGTCATGATAAAATGGACGGCATTGTGTTTCTGGTTTGTCATGATAAAATGATTACACGGCATTGGAATTCTGGTTTGTCATGATAAAATGATTACACTGCATTGTGTTTCTGGTTTGTCATGATAAAATGATTACATTGTGTTTCTGGTTTGTCGGCATTGTGTTTCTGGTTTGTCATGATAAAATGATTACACTGCATTGTGTTTCTGGTTTGTCATGATAAAATGATTACACGGCATTGTGTTTCTGGTTTGTCATGATAAAATGATTACACGGCATTGTGTTTCTGGTTTGTCATGATAAAATGATTACGCGGCATTGTGTTTCTGGTTTGTCATGATAAAATGATTACACGGCATTGGAATTCTGGTTTGTCATGATAAAATGATTACACGGCATTGTGTTTCTGGTTTGTCATGATAAAATGATTACACGGCATTGGAATTCTGGTTTGTCATGATAAAATGATTACGCGGCATTGTGTTTCTGGTTTGTCATGATAAAATGATTACACGGCATTGGAATTCTGGTTTGTCATGATAAAATGATTACACGGCATTTTGTTTCTGGTTTGTCATGATAAAATGATTACACGGCATTGTGTTTCTGGTTTGTCATGATAAAATGATTACACGGCATTGTGTTTCTGGTTTGTCATGATAAAATGATTACACGGCATTGTGTTTCTGGTTTGTCATGATAAAATGATTACACGGCATTGGATTTCTGGTTTGTCATGATAAAATGATTACACGGCATTGTGTTTCTGGTTTGTCATGATAAAATGATTACGCGGCATTGTGTTTCTGGTTTGTCATGATAAAATGATTACACGGCATTGGTTTCTGGTTTGTCATGATAAAATGATTACACGGCATTGTGTTTCTGGTTTGTCATGATAAAATGATTATACGGCATTGTGTTTCTGGTTTGTCATGATAAAATGATTACGCGGCATTGTGTTTCTGGTTTGTCATGATAAAATGATTACACTGCATTGTGTTTCTGGTTTGTCATGATAAAATGATTACATTGGCATTGTGTTTCCGGTTTGTCATGATAAAATGATTACGCGGCATTGTGTTTCTGGTTTGTCATGATAAAATGATTACGTGGCACGTTTGCATTGGAATTATGGTTTGTCATGATAAAATGATTACGTGGCATTGTGTTTCTGGTTTGTCATGATAAAATGATTACGCGGCATTGTGTTTCTGGTTTGTCATGATAAAATGATTACACGGCATTGGTTTCTGGTTTGTCATGATAAAATGATTACATTGTGTTTCTGGTTTGTCGGCATTGTGTTTCTGGTTTGTCATGATAAAATGATTACACGGCATTGGTTTCTGGTTTGTCATGATAAAATGATTACACGGCATTGTGTTTCTGGTTTGTCATGATAAAATGATTACACGGCATTGTGTTTCTGGTTTGTCATGATAAAATGATTACACGGCATTGTGTTTCTGGTTTGTCATGATAAAATGATTACACGGCATTGTGTTTCTGGTTTGTCATGATAAAATGATTACGCGGCATTGTGTTTCTGGTTTGTCATGATAAAATGATTACACTGCATTGTGTTTCTGGTTTGTCATGATAAAATGATTACACGGCATTGTGTTTCTGGTTTGTCATGATAAAATGATTACACGGCATTGTGTTTCTGCCCGGGCATCTCCTGACGCATTCATTTGAATCTGTCAGGACCCATGTAGATCGGTCGGCTCTCTCTCCTCCGCCGCCGCCTCTGCTCGCCCTGCTGATGCCACACACACACACCCTCCCTCCCCTCCCTCCCCGGCCGAATAGGATATTCCTTATGAGATACGTCGCTCCTGGCAGACGCATAATCTGATTACATCCTCTAGATTAAAAATATATTGAATTTTTTTCTTCCTTCGTTCTTCTCCTCACACTCTTGCACTATCCTATCTCTCTCTCTCTTTTTTCTCTCCATCTCCCTCGTCCTCTCTCCCATTCTCTCCCATTCTCTCCCTACTCCTGCGATGGAGAGATACTCATTGAATATTTAACTCTATATCTCTCTTTCTCTCTCATTCCCCTTCTCTCAGGTTTATATTACAGCTTCTTATTTTTCAGATTGGTTCTCCCTCCTCCCTTCTTTCTCCCTTCTCCCTTCTCCCTCCTCCCTCCTCCCATCCTGTCAGCTATCTGTCAAGTGTGATTTGAGGCTACCTGTCAATCAGGGAGGGACATGCACACACAGACACACTGCACTCAGGAAATATTCAGATATGAGAGAGGAGGGTTATGGGTAATGGGCAATGGCTGGCCGTCACTTAGAGCCACTGGGTGGTGTTTGTGTGTGTGTGTGTGTGTGTGTGTGTGTGTGTGTGTGTGTGTGTGTGTGTGTGTGTGTGTGTGTGTGTGTGTGTGTGTGTGTGTGTGTGTGTGTGTGTGTGTGTGTGTGTGTGTGTGTGTGTCTTGTCTGTCCGATCACTCTTTCCATCAGCCAACCAACTCCTGTTGTGATTCCATAGTTGTCAACACCACTGTCCCCTCTTTCCCAAGCATCTCTTCATCCCCCCATCACATCCTCTCGGCAGCGTAGCCCAGTGGTTAGAGCGTTGGACTAGTAACCGGAAGGTTGCAAGTTCAAACCCCCGAGCTGACAAGGTACAAATCTGTCGTTCTGCCCCTGAAAAGGCAGTTAACCCACTGTTCCCAGGCCGTCATTGAAAATAAGAATATGTTCTTAACTGACTTGCCTGGTTAAATAAAGGTAAAATAAATAAATAAATAAAAAATCCCCCCATCACATCCTCTCTTCATCCCCCCATCACATCCTCTCTTCATCCCCCATCACATCCTCTCTTCATCCCCCCATCACATCCTCTCTTCATCCCCCCCATCACATCCTCTCTTCATCACCCAGTCACATCCTCTCTTCATCCCCCATCACATCCTCTCTTCATCCCCCCATCACATCCTCTCTTCATCCCCCATCACATCCTCTCTTCATCCCCCCATCACATCCTCTCTTCATCCCCCATCACATTCTCTCTTCATCCCCCATCACATCCTCTCTTCATCCCCCCATCACATCCTCTCTTCATCCCCCATCACATTCTCTCTTCATCCCCCATCACATCCTCTCTTCATCCCCCCATCACATCCTCTCTTCATCCCCCCATCACATTCTCTCTTCATCCCCCCATCACATCCTCTCTTCATCCCCCCATCCATCCTCTCTTCATCATCACATCCTCTCTTCATCCCCCCATCACATCCTCTCTTCATCCCCCATCACATCCTCTCTTCATCCCCCCATCACATCCTCTCTTCATCCCCCATCACATCCTCTCTTCATCCCCCCATCACATTCTCTCTTCATCCCCCATCACATCCTCTCTTCATCCCCCCATCACATCCTCTCTTCATCCCCCATCACATCCTCTCTTCATCCCCCATCACATCCTCTCTTCATCCCCCCATCACATCATCTCTTCATCCCCCATCACATCCTCTCTTCATCCCCCATCACATCCTCTCTTCATCAACCCCATCACATCCTCTCTTCATCCCCCCATCACATCCTCTCTTCATCAACCCCATCACATCCTCTCTTCATCCCCCCATCACATCCTCTCTTCATCCCCCTTCACATCCTCTCTTCATCCCCCCATCACATCCTCTCTTCATCCCCCATCACATCCTCTCTTCATCCCCCCATCACATCTGTCACTGACAGCTCTCTTCATCCCCTGACATCTGGCCCTGTATGACCCTCTATCTGTCACCAGCTACACATGGCCCCTGACCCTCTTGACATACACCCCCATCACATCCTCTCTTCATCTGTCACTGACAGCTACACAGCTGGCCCCATCATCTGTCATGACAGCTACACAGCTGGCCCTTCATGACCCTCTATCTGTCACTGACAGCTACACCTGGCCCTGTACTGACCCTCTATCTGTCACTGACAGCTACACAGCTGGCCCTGTATGACCCTCTATCTGTCACTGACAGCTACACATGGCCCTGTACTGACCCTCTATCTTCATACACAGCCCCCACCCTCATCTGTCATGACAGCTACACAGCTGGCCCTTCATCTATCTGTCACTGACAGCTCACATGGCCCTGTACTGACCCTCTATCATCACTGACCCCATCACATCTCTATCTGTCACTGACAGCTACACATGGCCCACATCCTCTATCTTCATGACAGCTACACAGCTGGCCCACTGACCCTCATCTCTGACAGCTACACAGCTGGCCCTGTACTGACCCTCTATCTGTCACTGACAGCTACACAGCTGGCCCTGTACTGACCCTCATCTGTCACTCAGCTCTGGCCCTTCTGACCCTCTATCTGTCACTGACAGCTCACATCTGTACTGACCCTCTATCATCCCCTGTCACCTACACAGCTGGCCCCTATCTGTCACTCACATGGCCCCTGACCCTCTATCTCACTCATACACAGCCCCCATCACATCCTCTCTTCATCCCCCCAGCTACACATCCTCTCTATCATCACCCCCATCACATCTCTATCTGTCACTGACCCCCACAGCTGGCCCTGTACTGATCCTCTATCTGTCATCCCCCATCCATCCTCTCACTTCATCCCCCCATCTATCTGTCATGACCTACACAGCTCTTCATGACCCTCTATCCCCATCACATACTGACCCTCTATCCACTGACTTGGCCCATGACCCTCTATCTGTCACTGACCCACAGCTCACCCTCATCTGTCACTCAGCTCTCTATCTGTCACTGACAGCTACACAGCTGGCCCTGTACTGACCCTCTATCTGTCACTGACAGCTACACAGCTGGCCCTGTACTGACCCTCTATCTGTCACTGACCCTCTACTCTGTCACTGACAGCTACACAGCTGGCCCTGTACTGACCCTCTATCTGTCACTGACAGCTCACAGCTGGCCCTGTACTGACCCTCATCTGTCACTGACAGCTACACAGCTGGCCCTGTACTGACCCTCTATCTGTCACTGACAGCTACACAGCTGGCCCTGTACTGACCCTCTATCTGTCACTGACAGCTCACACAGCTACACTGGCCCTGTACTGACCCTCTATCTGTCACTGACAGCTACACAGCTGGCCCTGTACTGACCCTCTATCTGTCACTGACAGCTACACAGCTGGCCCTGTACTGACCCTCTATCTGTCACTGACAGCTACACAGCTGGCCCTGTACTGACCCTCTATCTGTCACTGACTAGTCACTACACAGCTGGCCCTGTACTGACCCTCTATCTGTCTGACAGCTACACAGCTGGCCCTGTACTGACCCTCTACTGACAGCTACACAGCTGGCCCTGTACTGACCCTCTATCTGTCACTGACAGCTACACAGCTGGCCCTGTACTGACCCTCTATCTGTCACTGACAGCTACACAGCTGACAGCCCTGGCCCTGTACTGACCCTCTATCTGTCACTGACAGCTACACAGCTGGCCCTGTACTGACCCTCTATCTGTCACTGACAGACACCCTCTATCTGTCACTGACAGCTACACAGCTGGCCCTGTACTGACCCTCTATCTGCCACTGACAGCTACACAGCTGGCCCTGTACTGACCCTCTATCTGCCACTGACAGCTACACAGCTGGCCCTGTACTGACCCTCTATCTGCCACTGGCAGCTACATAGCTGGCCCTAATCCAATGGCATGACAGAGTTTAGGCCACACTAATAGACGTGCAGTGTGAGCTGACACTGTTCTTTAATTCTGAGTGGTCTCTTCTACACTGTATATTTCTATCTAAGCATTATGTCAAGTTGTTCATTGCAACATATAACAATGTTATGTCTGTCAGTCAAGACTCTACAGCTAGACAATGAGTCGATCACAATCACTTATTCCCTCTCTATCACTGTTATACATACCAGAGTGTATTGTTTGTTGCGCTCTTTCGCGCGTGTGTGTGTGTGTGTGTGTGTATGTGTGCGCGTACGCATGTGTGTGCTTGCAAGATTCTCCTCAGACACCGGCATTAATCAAGAGTATTCATTAGACTCTGTAATTATTTCCTTTCCCTAAGGCCGTACTACATGAGGTTGTCGACCTCCCTGTAACGTTCTGCAACTGTTGTGAGAAACATAACAACATATTCGTCCCAGGTAGGTGATTGGATCTGTCCACTGGTGGGACATTTAGCCAGGAAGTTTGGGGGAGGTAGATAGAAAGTCTTACAGCTCGGAAATTCCACTCTTGGATGAAGAAACCGGGTCTGGTTTTTATCAGGCTCCTGACAGAAATGAGTTCAGCAGATGTCGGTTAGCGAGGGACTGCACTGAGTGTACAAAACAAAAACAAAAATAAAGCTTTGAAATCACATATTCCAAATACCAAATTAAAGCTACATTTGTTGTGAATCCAGCCAACATGTCAAATTTCAACAATGCTTTACGGCGAAAGCAAACGATGCTATTATCTGAGGATAGCACTTCCGTAAACAAAAGAGAGAAACGCATATTTCAACCCTGCAGGCGCGACACAAAACGCAGAAATAAAGATGTAATTCAAGCCTTACCTTTGACGAGCTTCTTCTGTTGGCTCCAATATGTCCCATAAACATCACAAATGGTCCTTTTGTTTGATTAATTCCGTCGATATATTTCCAAAATGTCATTTTATTTGGCGCGTTTGATCCAGAAAAACACCGGTTCCAACTTGTGCAACGTGACTACAAAATATCTCAAAAGTTACCTGTAAGCATTGACCAAACATTTCAAACTACTTTTGTAATACAACTTTAGGTATTTTTTAACATAAATAATCGATCAAATTGAAGACGGGATGATCTGTGTTCAATACCGGAGGAAAACAAAGTGGAGCTTTCTGGTCACGCGTCTCTAACAAACAGTACACTTCCCTCGAGCCTCATTCTGAACTTCTTCATTTCTCAAAGGAAAAACCTCAACCAATTTCTAAAGACTGTTGACATCCAGTAAGAAGGTCAAGAAGGTCCCTTAGAAGGTCCCTTAGAAATCTGGATTCCCAATGAAAAACCATTGAAAAGAGAAAATAAATCTGAATGATGATGATGATTCAAACCGTTTTAGAAACTTCAGAGTGTTTTCTATCCAAATAATAACTAATAATATGCATATCTTATCTTCTGGGGATGAGTAGCAGGCAGTTGAATTTGGACATGCTTTTCATCACATTCCGAATGCTGCCCCCTATCCTAGAGAAGTGAAATATTCACCCTTTGAATGGCACACATACATAATCCATGTCTCAATTGTCTCAACACTAAAAATCCTTCTTAAAACTGTCTCCTCCCCTTCATCTACACTGATAGAAGTGGATTTAACAGGTGACATCAATGAGGGATCATAGATTTCACCTGGATTCTCCTGGTCAGTCTGTCATGGAAAGAGCAGGTGTTCCTAATGTTTTGTACACTCAGTGTTTATGTCTCATAGAGCAGAGAGTGTATGTCCGTTGTTTTTTACACTGTGGCTGCATCTGAAATAGCACCCTATTCCCTATTCAGTCCACTACTTTTGTGGTCCCAAAGCAGTGCACTATATAGTGAATGGGGAGTCATTTCACAGGTTGTGTGAAGTCCAGACCTGTAAGGGCATGTTTGGAGCCCTTCCCAAAGCCTGACCTTAGTGAGGCCATACACCTCACTGGATGTTGCTGCCAAACGGATGGCAGCTCAGCTTATCTCACACATATCCCCACCTGCTGTGTGTGTGTGTGTGTGTGTGTGTGTGTGTGTGTGTGTGTGTGTGTGTGTGTGTGTGTGTGTGTGTGTGTGTGTGTGTGTGTGTGTGTGTGTGTGTGTGTGTGTGTGTGTGTGTGTGTGTGTGTGTGTGTGTGTGTGTGTGTGTGCTGTGAAACAGAGCGGGACCAGAGGAGCGTGCATGTGGATGCTTCAACATATGCCTGAAGGTGTTCCCGGGCGCCTCATATCCCACAAACACACACATCTACACGACATGCCTTCATACAATGAACATACTTATGTACAAACTCACGTCACAAACGAGCACCCTCCATGCAAATGGATCGCCGGGCGTACTCACACAGCGTACTCACACAGCGTGCCACATCACAAATAGCAGGATTTAAACATCAACACCATGAAATATTCATGTCAGTCGCCCAGGCAGAACTAACACCAAAGGGATTTGTCTCCAGATCTGAAGACGCTACTGTCTCCGTGCCTGTTCCCTGTTCTGTTCTCCTCGAAGCATCCTCCCCTCAGAACATTCTACTGTCTCAGTGCCTGTTCCCTGTTCTGTTCTCCTCGAAGCCTCCTCCCCTCAGAACATTCTACTGTCTCCGTGCCTGTTCCCTGTTCTGTTCTCCTCAAAGCCTCCTCCCGTCAGAACATTCTACTGTCTCCGTGCCTGTTCCCTGTTCTGTTCTCCTCAAAGCCTCCTCCCCTCAGAACATTCTACTGTCTCCGTGCCTGTTCCCTGTTCTGTTCTCCTCCAACCCTCCTCCCCTCAGAACATTCTACTGTCTCCGTGCCTGTTCCCTGTTCTGTTCTCCTCCAACCCTCCTCCCGTCAGAACATTCTACTGTCTCCGTGTCTGTTCCCTGTTCTGTTCTCCTCAAAGCCTCCTCCCCACAGAACATTCTACTGTCTCCGTGCCTGTTCCCTGTTCTGTTCTCCTCGAAGCATCCTCCCCTCAGAACATTCTACTGTCTCAGTGCCTGTTCCCTGTTCTGTTCTCCCCTCAGAACATTCTACTGTCTCCTCCTCCCTGTTCCCTCAGAACATTCTACTGTCTCCGTGCCTGTTCCCTGTTCTGTTTTCCTCAAAGCCTCCTCCCCTCAGAACATTCTACTGTCTCCGTGCCTGTTCCCTGTTCTGTTCTCCTCAAAGCCTCCTCCCCTCAGAACATTCTACTGTCTCCGTGCCTGTTCCCTGTTCTGTTCTCCTCAAAGCCTCCTCCCCTCAGAACATTCTACTGTCTCCGTGCCTGTTCCCTGTTCTGTTCTCCTCAAAGCCTCCTCCCCTCAGAACATTCTACTGAATTCCACTGTGTTGCTCTGACAACTCTAAGTATTGTTCTGGAATTCCACGACATTGCTGTAGCATTTGAGTATAGGCTGCTCCAGTATTCCATGGCCTTGCTAGCCATTTCAAATCACTTGGTACAAGCTTTACTCACACCACAGTGAGAAAGGGAGAGGGAAGGAGGAAGGTGAGATGGAGGAGAGTGAGTTGAGGAAAACGAGGACTGGATGGAGGGGAGGGAGGGACAGGGAGATGAAAGAAATACTGGGCATGAAGTGAGAGTGAAAGAAGGAATCTGGTGGAGTTGAAGGGAGATATAGTGAGCCAGAGGGAGGAGCCAGAGGGAGGAGGGGGAGAAGGGTGGAGGAATGGGAACGATGGTTATCAGAATGAAGGAGAGGGAGCACGTAAAGCCAGAGAGAGGGATGGGGGGAAGGAGAGAGGAGCCAGGTGGAGGAGCCAGAGGGAGTTTTTAGGGCAGGAGGCACAGGGGTCTGGATCTCATTTATCCTTCCCTGTGTGCTTACATCATGGATGTATATTACTGTGGGAAAACATGTTTAACCCTTAACAATGACCTGAGAACCAGCCTCAGCACCTCCCTTCCCTGCCCACTATAACACTCCCACCCTACTGCTGCCTTTGGGGCCAACTTTAGAGGGATTTGTGTGTATGTGTGTGTGTGGGGGTGGGGGGGGTCCATAAAAATATGGAGTGGAGGGAGAGAGTAGAGGAGAGTGGGGGAGAGAGAAGAGGTGAAAGTGAGGGTATGATAAGTAGGGCTGGGACGACACCAGTATCGCCACACTCTCTACTATCGTGGCAAGGCAACAAAACACAAAGCAGATTTAACTTCTTTAGGAAAACCACTCTAATATTAAATATTAAAAACAAACATTATTATGTTGTCATCCAGAGTGACGCATTTATTTTCCAAGCTGTTGCACACAATGTTTTACATACAGCAGGTTTTTAAAGGACCAAAGAGTTTGATCTGCTTCCTGTTTTATTTTTGCCATGAAAAACATATTGCAATACTGGTATCATCACTGTCCTACTGATGAGGATGTAAAGTAGAGTTACGAGTGGTGAGGGGAGGGGAGGTGAGAGAAGAGAGGGTTAGGAGGAGAGAGGAGAGGAGAGGGGAGGGGAGAGGAGAGAGGAGAGGAGAGGGGGTTAGGAGAGGAGAGGAGAGGGGAGAGGAGAGGAGAGAGGGTTAGGAGAGGAGAGAAGAGGAGAGGAAAGAGGGTTAGGAGGAGAGAGGGGAGAGGGTTAGGAGCAGAGAGGGTTATGAGGAGAGAGGGCTGGGAGGAGAGAGGAGAGAGGGTTAGGAGGAGAGAGGGTTAGGAGGAGAGAGGAGAGAGGGTTAGGAGGAGAGAGGGTTAGGAGGAGAGAGGAGAGAGGGTTAGGAGGGGAGAGGGGAGAGGTTTAGGAGCAGAGAGGGTTATGAGGAGAGAGGGCTAGGAGGAGAGAGGGCTAGGAGGAGAGAGGGTTAGGAGGAGAGAGGGGAGAGGGTTAGGAGCAGAGAGGGTTATGAGGAGAGAGGGTTAGGAGGAGAGAGGAGAGAGGGTTAGGAGGAGAGAGGGTTAGGAGGAGAGAGGAGAGAGGGTTGAGAGGAGAGAGGGTTAGGAGGAGAGAGGAGAGAGGGTTAGGAGGAGAGAGGGTTAGGAGAGGAGAGAGGGTTGAGAGGAGAGAGGGTTAGGAGGAGAGAGGAGAGAGGGTTAGGAGGAGAGAGGGTTAGGAGGAGAGAGGAGAGAGGGTTGAGAGGAGAGAGGGTTAGGAGGAGAGAGGAGAGAGGGTTAGGAGGGGAGAGGAGAGAGGGTTAGGAGGAGAGAGGAGAGAGGGTTAGGAGGGGAGAGGGTTAGGAGGAGAGAGGAGAGAGGGTTAGGAGGAGAGAGGGTTAGGAGGAGAGAGGAGAGAGTGTTAGGAGGAGAGAGGAGAGAGGGTTAGGAGGGGAGAGGGTTATGAGGAGAGGGGGTTAGGGAGGAGAGAGGGTTAGGAGGAGAGAGGAGAGAGGGTTAGGAGGAGAGAGGAGAGAGGGTAAGGAGGAGAGATGAAAGAGGGTTAGGAGGAGAGATGAAAGAGGGTTAGGAGGAGAGAGGAGAGAGGGTTAGGAGGGGAGAGGGTTATGAGGAGAGGGGGTTAAGACGAGAGAGGGTTAGGTGGAGAGAGGAGAGAGGGTTAGGAGGAGAGAGGGTTAGGAGGAGAGAGGATTAGGAGGAGAGAGGAGAGAGGGTTAGGAGGAGACAGGAGAGAGGGTTAGTAGGAGAGAGGTTTAGGAGGAAAAAGGAGAGAGGTTTAGGAGGAGAGAGGAGAGAGGGTTAGGAGGAGAGAGGGTTAGGAGGAGAGAGGGTCAGGAGAAGAGAGGAAAGAGGGTTAGGAGGAGAGAGGAGAGAGGGTTAGGAGGAGAGAGGAGAGAGGGTTAGGAGGAGAGAGGAGAGAGTGTTAGGAGGGGAGAGAGTTAGGGTTAGGGTTAGAGGAGAGAGGGTTAGGGTTAGGGTTAGGGGGAGAGAGGAGAGAGGGTTAGGAGGAGAAAGGAGAGAGGGTTAGGAGGAGAGAGGAGAGCGGGTTAGGAGGGGAGAGGGTTATGAGGAGAGGTGGGTTAGGAGGAGAGAGGGTTAGGAGGAGAGAGGAGAGAGGGTTAGGAGGAGAGCTGAAAGAGGGTTAGGATAGAGATGAAAGAGGGTTAGGAGGAGAGAGAAGAGGGTTAGGAGGAGAGGGGAGAGATGGTTAGGAGGGGAGAGGGTTATGAGGAGAGAGGAGAGAGGGTTGAGAGGAGAGAGGTTTAGAAGGAGAGAGGATTAGGAGGAGAGAGGTTTAGGAGGAGAGAGGAGAGGGGGTTAGTAGGAGAGAGGAGAGAGGTTTAGGAGGAAAGAGGAGATAGGGTTAGGAGGAGAGAGGAGAGAGGGTTAGGAGGAGAGAGGAGAGAGGGTTAGGAGGAGAGAGGAGAGAGTGTTAGGAGGGGAGAGAGTTAGGGTTAGGGTTAGAGGAGAGAGGGTTAGGGTTAGGGGGAGAGAGGAGAGAGGGTTAGGAGGAGAAAGGAGAGAGGGTTAGGAGGAGAGAGGAGAGCGGGTTAGGAGGGGAGAGGGTTATGAGGAGAGGTGGGTTAGGAGGAGAGAGGGTTAGGAGGAGAGAGGAGAGAGGGTTAGGAGGAGAGCTGAAAGAGGGTTAGGATAGAGATGAAAGAGGGTTAGGAGGAGAGAGAAGAGGGTTAGGAGGAGAGGGGAGAGATGGTTAGGAGGGGAGAGGGTTATGAGGAGAGAGGAGAGAGGGTTGAGAGGAGAGAGGTTTAGGAGGAGAGAGGATTAGGAGGAGAGAGGTTTAGGAGGAGAGAGGAGAGGGGGTTAGTAGGAGAGAGGAGAGAGGTTTAGGAGGAAAGAGGAGAGAGGGTTAGGAGGAGAGAGGAGAGAGGGTTAGGAGGAGAGATGAAAGAGGGTTAGGAGGAGAGAGGAGAGAGGGTTAGGAGGGGAGAAGGTTAGGAGGAGAGGGGGTTAAAAGGAGAGAGGGTTAGGAGGGGAGATGGTTAGGAGGGGAGAGGGTTAGGAAGAGAGAGGAGAGAGGGTTAGGAGGAGAGAGGAGAGAGGGTTAGGAGGAGAGAGGGTTAGGAGGAGAGAGGAGAGAGGGTTAGTAGGAAAGAGGAGAGAGGTTTATGAGGAAAGAGGAGAGAGGGTTAGGAGGAGAGAGGAGAGAGGGTTAGGAGGAGAGAGGGTTGGGAGGAGAGAGGGTTAGGAGGAGAGAGGGGAGAGGGTTAGGAGGAGAGAGGAGAGAGGGTTAGGAGGAGAGAGGGTTATGAGGTGAGAGGAGAGAGGGTTAGGAGGAGAGAGGAGAGGGGGTTAGTAGGAGAGAGGAGAGAGGTTTAGGAGGAAAGAGGAGAGAGGGTTAGGAGGAGAGAGGAGAGAGGGTTAGGAGGAGAGAGAGAGTTGAAAGAGGGTTAGGAGGAGAGAGAGGAGAGAGGGTTAGGAGGGGAGAAGGTTAGGAGGAGAGGGGGTTAAAAGGAGAGAGGGTTAGGAGGGGAGATGGTTAGGGGAGAGGGAGGGAAGAGGAGAGAGGGTTAGGAGAGAGAGAGGGTTAGGAGGAGAGAGGGTTAGAGAGGAGAGGAGGGAGGAGGAGAGGAGAGAGGGTTAGTAGGAAGGAGGAGAGAGGTTTATGAGGAAGAGAGGAGAGAGGGTTAGGAGGAGAAAGAGAGGAGAGAGGGTTAGGAGGAGAGAGGGTTAGGAAAGGAGAGGAGAGAGGGTTAGGAGGGAGGAGGAGTTAGGAAAGGAGAGGGAGAGGGTTAGGAGGAGAGAGAGGAGAGAGGGTTAGGAAAGGGAGGAGAGGGTTATGAAGGGAGAGGAGAGAGGGTTAGGAGGAGAGGAGAGGGTTAGGAGGAGAGAGGGGAGAGGGTTAGGAGGAGAGAGGGTTAGGAGGAGAGAGGGTTAGGAAAGGAGAGGAGAGGGTTAGGAGGAGAGAGAGGGTTAGGGAGAGAGGAGAAAGAGAGGAGAGAGGGTTAGGAGAGGAGGAGAGAGTGTTAGGAGAGGAGAGGAGAGGGTTAGGGAGGAGAGAGAGTTAGGAGAGAGAGAGGGAGGAGAGGAGAGAGGGTTAGGAGAGAGGAGAGGGTTAGGAGAGGAGAGGAGGGTTAGAGAGGTTAGGAGGGGAGAGAGGGTTAGGAGAGGAGAGAGGGTTAGGAGAGGAGAGAGAGTTAGGAAAGGAGAGGAGAGGGGGTTAGGAGAGGAGAGGAGAGAGAGTTAGGAAAGGAAAGGAGAGAGGGTTAGGAAAGGAGAGGAGCGGGGTTAGGAGAGGAGGGGAGAAAGATTTAGGAGAGAAGAGGAGGGGAGAGAGAGTTAGGAAAGGAGAGGAGAGAGGGTTAGGAGAGGAGAGAGAGTTAGGAAAGGAGAGGAGAGAGAGTTAGGAAAGGAGAGGAGAGAGAGTTAGGAGAGGAGAGGTGAAGTAAGGGCAGTAATGTGATTCTCTCTTTCCTCTGTCTGTCGTTTGTCATTCTGACGGCGCGTTATGCAGATGAGGAGCTAATATGATATCTCTGCTGAGCTGATGGATGTTTCAAATGATATAACGGCTCTGAAAAGCATTTCATAGGCTGTTGGCGTACGTGCATGTGTGTAGTACTATATTACGATGTTATTTCCTCCATGCTGACTTTTTCTTCATATAAACAACATGTTCAATATCACTAATATGTTCTATCTTTGAGTAACGGTGCAAAATGTTGACGCAAAAAACAATATTTTTTTCTGATAAGTGTGTGTGTGTGTGTGTGTGTGTGTGTGTGTGTGTGTGTGTGTGTGTGTGTGTGTGTGTGTGTGTGTGTGTGTGTGTGTGTGTGTGTGTGTGTGTGTGTGTGTGTGTGTGTGTGTGTGTACATGCCCCTCCCAGTTGTTGTGCTTGTAGCCATAATAACAACGTGGGGAGGGGAAATCAGAACGGATGGATTCTCTGCAGACTTCATTAGTTAAAACAAAGCCAGTTGTCCTTTTGGGCTCGTCTGCAGACTAATTGATATTGATTTAGTGATTTGCTCAGGGGTGGCTAAAAGCATGTTGGGTGTCATCGTGAATGTAGCTTTTCCACTGTGGAACGCGTTCAATAGCGCTCTCTCTTTTTCTCTCTTTCTCTCTCTAAGGAATTAACAAAAATCTCCTTGATTTAAAAGCAATAGAAGCAGCAATAGTTTTTATTTTTCTCGCTAATTGTTACCAGAGAGTGGGATTACCTTTCACGGGCACTTTACCAAAGCCTTAGCAGTGGCTAATGGCAGTGACTAACAGCCAACATTTTCCTCTTCCAATTGCTCAAATATGTCTCCACAAGAGAGAGGTTACAATAATGTTAAAATGGTGTCGACTCTGCCTAACTCAGGCTTTAGCCCTCTTAATCTATGGTTTAACACTGAAGTTAAGGTTAGCCTACTGTAGGTCTTTGGCCTTCTGATGCAATGGTATATTCCAACAGTAAAGCTAGAGTTAGCCCATGCCAAGGATTTCTGATGGTATTTTATCAGTAAAGCTAGAGTTAGCCCATGCCAAGGATTTCTGATGGTATTTTATCAGTAAAGCTAGAGTTAGCCCATGCCTTTAGATTTCTGATGGTATTTTATCAGGAAAGCTAGAGTTAGCCCACGCCTTTAGCCTTCTGATGGTATTTTATCAGTAAAGTTAGCATTAGCCTAGCTAAGCCTTTTATCAGGTTGATTGATGACAGTCCTCTCTTTAATGTGACACATTATGATCATATCAATTTGTACTCTGTTCTCATCGACATCACTTTATAGCTCCTCCATCGCACACAGTCCATCGAGCCAGACAGTAAATCCTGCCTCTAAATGATGCCACGGCACTACGCTTCACAAACCAACCACCTCTCTCTCTCTCGCTTTCTCTCTCATTCCCTCTTTCTCTCTCGTTCTCTCTCTCTCTCTCTCTCTCTCTCTCTCTCTCTCTCTCTCTCTCTCTCTCTCTCTCTCTCTCTCTCTCTCTCTCTCGCTTTCTCTCTCACTCCCTCTTTCTCTCTCACTCCCTTTCTCTCTCTCTCTCTCTCTCTCTCTTTTTCTCTCTCTCCCTCTCGGTCTCTCTCATTGTCTCTCTCTCTCTCTTTCTCTCTCCCTTTCTGTTTCCTTCTCTCTCCCTTTCTGTCTGTCTCTCGCACACTTTCTCTCTCTCAATCTCCTTTCCACGTTCTCTCCTTGTTCTCTATCCCTCTCCCTCCCAGCAGACAGTGTGGATGTGAGTGTCTGAATCAGGGTGGGATTAAAATGTAATATCAGACTATTTAAGAGATTAGCAGGTTGACATTTCACCGGCTGAGTCTCTGCAATCTGATGAACTGCCATTCATGTATTGATTTATTTTCAGCTTGTTTTTTTCCGACTTTATTCATATGGGAAAAAATAGATGTTATATCGATGTCCCTTTATGAGCTGTCTTGTCATGGGCTTTGGAGCTAAGTCACTCTGAATTGGTTGTCAGGGATATTTGTTGAGGGGTGAAGTAAGGCCTTCAACAATCAAGACTCAATAAGGTGGAGAAGACGAGGAAGGAAATGAATGATTTTGTCACCTTGGCTTTAACAGACTAAAAGCAAGCTCTGCATGGTTGGCATTGACCCTGCTGATAAAAGCTTCAGATGGAATGGATGGTTGGCATTGACCCTGCTGATAAAAGCTTCTGATGGAATGGATGGTTGGCATTGACCCTGCTGATAAAAGCTTCAGATGGAATGGATGGTTGGCATTGACCCTGCTGATAAAAGCTTCTGATGGAATGGATGGTTGGCATTGACCCTGGTGATAAAAGCTTCTGATGGAATGGATGGTTGGCATTGACCCTGCTGATAAAAGCTTCAGATGGAATGGATGGTTGGCATTGACCCTGGTGATAAAAGCTTCTGATGGAATGGATGGTTGGCATTGACCCTGCTGATAAAAGCTTCAGATGGAATGGATGGTTGGCATTGACCCTGGTGATAAAAGCTTCTGATGGAATGGATGGTTGGCATTGACCCTGCTGATAAAAGCTTCAGATGGAATGGATGGTTGGCATTGACCCTGGTGATAAAAGCTTCTGATGGAATGGATGGTTGGCATTGACCCTGCTGATAAAAGCTTCAGATGGAATGGATGGTTGGCATTGACCCTGGTGATAAAAGCTTCTGATGGAATGGATGGTTGGCATTGACCCTGGTGGTAAAAGCTTCAGATGGAATGGATGGTTGGCATTGACCCTGCTGATAAAAGCTTCTGATGGAATGGATGGTTGGCATTGACCCTGCTGATAAAAGCTTCAGATGGAATGGATGGTTGGCATTGACCCTGCTGATAAAAGCTTAAAAGCTTCTGATGGAATGGATGGTTGGCATTGACCCTGCTGATAAAAGCTTCTGATGGAATGGATGGTTGGCATTGACCCTGCTGATAAAAGCTTCTGATGGAATGGATGGTTGGCATTGACCCTGCTGATAAAAGCTTCTGATGGAATGGATGGTTGGCATTGACCCTGCTGATAAAAGCTTCTGATGGAATGGATGGTTGGCATTGACCCTGGTGGTAAAAGCTTCAGATGGAATGGATGGTTGGCATTGACCCTGCTGATAAAAGCTTCTGATGGAATGGATGGTTGGCATTGACCCTGCTGATAAAAGCTTCTGATGGAATGGATGGTTGGCATTGACCCTGCTGATAAAAGCTTCAGATGGAATGGATGGTTGGCATTGACCCTGCTGATAAAAGCTTCTGATGGAATGGATGGTTGGCATTGACCCTGGTGGTAAAAGCTTCAGATGGAATGGATGGTTGGCATTGACCGTGCTGATAAAAGCTTCTGATGGAATGGATGGTTGGCATTGACCCTGCTGATAAAAGCTTCTGATGGAATGGATGGTTGGCATTGACCCTGCTGATAAAAGCTTCTGATGGAATGGATGGTTGGCATTGACCCTGCTGATAAAAGCTTCTGATGGAATGGATGGTTGGCATTGACCCTGCTGATAAAAGCTTCAGATGGAATGGATGGTTGGCATTGACCCTGCTGATAAAAGCTTCAGATGGAATGGATGGTTGGCATTGACCCTGGTGATAAAAGCTTCAGATGGAATGGATGGTTGGCATTGACCCTGCTGATAAAAGCTTCAGATGGAATGTGGTAGTTACAAAAGAGCGCTAATTGTTTCTAATTATAACAAACGTTAATTCTGCTCAATTATGTGGCGCATCAGTCGGGGTTAACAAGGTAGTGGAACGTGACTCAAGTTTAATATGAGTCGTTATCCAGTTTGCCAAGTATGTTTGATCTATGAAACAGAGTCTGCATAACAATTGTTGAAAATGTATGTATGAAAAGCATCTCTCAAACCCTCCTCTCTGTCTCTCTCTCTCTCTCTCTCTCTCTCTCTCTCTCTCTCTCTCAAACCCCCCTCCCTGTCTCTCTCTCTCTCTCTCTCTCTCTCTCTCTCTCTCTCTCTCTCTCTCTCTCTCTCTCTCTCTCTCTCTCTCTCTCTCTCTCTCTCTCTCTCTCTCTCTCTCTCTCTCTCTCTCTCTCTCTCTCTCTCTCTCTCTCTCTCATCCAGTCTGGTTGGATGGGGTTCATGCCACTGGCCTGCAGATCTGCAACATGGTGCTGGCCTTTCGCTCTTCCTCTCATCCCTTTATTCCTCTTTCTCCATCCTTCTCTTTTCTCTTTTACTATATTCCTCTTCTCAACATATTGCACAATATGGTGCTGGGGGCTGGTGCCTAGCTGGAGGGAGGCTTGAGGGGGAACAGGGGAGAGCGGGATGGAGGGGAGAGGAAGAAGGAGGGGAAGGCCTCTTTCTCCCTTCTCTCCCTCTGTCCTCCCTCCCCTGGGTGGAGAACTTACACAACATCCATTACTCTCTCCTCTTCTCTCTTAGTATCTGTGTTTTGATGATGTCACATGTCACATGATGACAGCATGGTATAATGACTTCCCCTCTCAGATCCCCATACACACAGTATTTATAGGGTAGCACGGTGGCCCTCGTAGTGTGTAACGCATGCCTTCAGAAAGACTCATTTTGCCTCTGTGAGGTCTGGCCTAATGGAGTTGAACTGTAGCGCTGCTATTAAACTAGGATGGCGGGAGAGGGGGTTAGAGGAGGGAGGGAGGGTGTCTTTTACCTCCAGGCATGATAGGGGGGGGGGTCAGGGAGGCCTAAGGTGTGGAGGATGGAGAGGTGTGTAGGATGGAGAGAGCGATGCAGGAGGCTTTTTATCCTGGATGAGTGCACCCACCCTTTGAATATCTCAGGGTAAATGAGGCCTAGCAACACTATCTCCCCAATCGCCTACCCTGTGCTGTTCCCTCTCTCTCTCATTCTCCCTCTTTTCATCCTTCCATATAGCTCTAAGGTACAGTGTGGGTAGGACTATAGCTCTCAGGTACAGTGTGGGTAGACCTATAGCTCTCAGGTACAGTGTGGGTAGGACTATAGCTCTCAGGTACAGTGTGGGTAGGACTATAGCCCTCAGGTACAGTGTGGGTAGGACTATAGCCCTCAGGTACAGTGTGGGTAGGACTATAGCCCTCAGGTACAGTGTGGGTAGGACTATAGCCCTCAGGTACAGTGTGGATAGGACTATAGCCCTCAGGTACAGTGTGGATAGGACTATAGCCCTCAGGTACAGTGTGGGTAGACCTATAGCTCTCAGGTACAGTGTGGGTAGGGCTATAGCTCTCAGGTTCAGTGTGGGCAGGACTATAGCCCTCAGGTACAGTGTGGGTAAGACTATAGCTCTCAGGTACAGTGTGGGCAGGACTATAGCCCTCAGGTACAGTGTGGGTAAGACTATAGCTCTCAGGTACAGTGTGGGTAGGACTATAGCTCTCAGGTGCAGTGTGGGTAGGACTATAGCCCTCAGGTACAGTGTGGGTAGGACTATAGCTGACTTAATGACATAATTGTGGACAACATTTTCACTTGTCATGTCATGTCACCAGAATACAACCCTTGATACTTTCACCACCCTGTGAAGTTCATCACTGATTTCATCTGTAGCCTAATAAACTGTAGGCTTTCCTGAGTTGTCACTCCAAGTTTCCTTCGAAATGATGGTTATTATTATTTATGCATAAAAGCACTTCCACCTGCATTTCTCGTACAATTAATTTCACAGACACAAAAAGATCCCACCTTTTGTAACCTATTTTGTTTTGTCGACATTTGGGAAGTTTACCGACAAATTTCCTGTATCCATCAGGCCTGTCGTGACATTTTGTTATCCGACATGCACTTTACGCGCGTAAAAAGGTTGGATGGAAATCTGATTAGTGAGGCTCTTTCTCCTTCAGTCTTTCTGTCTCCAGCTCATTGCCCAGTCTGCCTCTGTCCTTCTCTCTCTCCTCTCGTTCTCTCTCTCCTCTTGTTCTCTCTCTCCTCTCGTTCTCTCTCTCCTCTCGTTCTCTCTCTCCTCTCGTTCTCTCTCTCCTCTCGTTCTCTCTCTCCTCTCGTTCTCTCCTCTCGTTCTCTCTCTCTCCTCTCGTTGTCTCTCTCTTCTCGTTCTCTCTCTCCTCTCGTTCTCTCCTCTCGTTCTCTCCTCTCGTTCTCTCTCTTCTCTCCTTCTCTCTCTCCTCCCGTTCTCTCCTCTCGTTCTCTCTCTCCTCTCGTTCTCTCTCTCCTCTCGTTCTCTCTCTCTCTTCTCGTTCTCTCTCTCCTCTCGTTCTCTCCTCTCGTTCTCTCTCTCCTCTCATTCTCTCCTCTCGTTCTCTCCTCTCGTTCTCTCTCTCCTCTTGTTCTCTCTCTCCTCTTGTTCTCTCTCTCCTCTCGTTCTCTCTCTCCTCTCGTTCTCTCCTCTCTTTCTCTCTCTCTCGTTCTCTCTCTCCTCTCGTTCTCTCTCTCCTCTCGTTCTCTCTCTCTCGTTCTCTCTCTCCTCTCATTCTCTCTCTCCTCTTGTTCTCTCTCTCCTCTCGTTCTCTCTCTCCTCTCGTTCTCTCTTCCTCTCGTTCTCTCTCATCTCTCGTTCTCTCTTCCTCTCGTTCTCTCTCTCTCTCGTTCTCTCTCTCCTCTCGTTCTCTCTTCCTCTCGTTACCTCTCATCTCTCGTTCTCTCTCCTCTCGTTCTCTCTCTCCTCTCGTTCTCTCTCTCCTCTCGTTCTCTCTCTCCTCCGTTCTCTCTTCCTCTCGTTCTCTCTCTCCTCTCGTTCTCTCTCTCCTCTCCTTCTCTCTCTCCTCTCCTTCTCTCTCTCCTCTCGTTCTCTCTCTCCTCTCGTTCTCTCTCTCCTCTCGTTCTCTCTCTCCTCTCGTTCTCTCTCTCCTCTCGTTCTCTCTCTCCTCTCGTTCTCTCTCTCCTGTCGTTCTCTCTCTCCTCTCGTTCTCTCTCTCCTCTCGTTCTCTCTTCCTCTCGTTCTCTCTTCCTCTCGTTCTCTCTCTCCTCTCGTTCTCTCTCTCCTCTCGTTCTCTCTCTCCTCTCGTTCTCTCTTCCTCTCGTTCTCTCTGTCCTCTCGTTCTCTCTCTCATCTCTCGTTCTCTCTTCCTCTCGTTCTCTCTCTCCTCTCGTTCTCTCGTTCTCTCTCTCCTCTCGTTTTCTCTCTCCTCTCGTTCTCTCTCTCCTCTCGTTCTCTCTCTCCTCTCGTTCTCTCTCTCCTCTCGTTCTCTCTTCCTCTCGTTCTCTCTCTCCTCTCGTTCTCTCTCTTCTCTCTCTCCTCCCGTTCTCTCTCACCTCTCGTTCTCTCTCTTCTCTCTCTCCTCCCGTTCTCTCTCTCCTCTCGTTCTCTCTCTTCCTCTCGTTCTCTCTCTCCTCTCGTTCTCTCTCTCCTCTCGTTCTCTCTCTCCTCTCGTTCTCTCTCTCCTCTCGTTCTCTCTCTCCTCTCGTTCTCTCTCTCCTCTCGTTCTCTCTCTCCTCTCGTTCTCTCTCTTCCTCTCGTTCTCTCTCTCCTCTCGTTCTCTCTCTCCTCTCGTTCTCTCTTCCTCTCGTTCTCTCTCTCCTCTCGTTCTCTCTCTCATCTCTCGTTCTCTCTTCCTCTCGTTCTCTCTCTCATCTCTCGTTCTCTCGTTCTCTCGTCCTCTCGTTCTCTCTCTCCTCTCGTTCTCTCTCTCCTCTCCTTCTCTCTCTCCTCTCCTTCTCTCTCTCCTCTCGTTCTCTCTCTCCTCTCCTTCTCTCTCTCCTCTCGTTCTCTCTCTCCTCTCGTTCTCTCTCTCCTCTCGTTCTCTCTCTCCTCTCGTTCTCTCTCTCTCTTCGTTCTCTCTCTCCTCTCGTTCTCTCTCCTCTCGTTCTCTCTTCCTCTCGTTCTCTCTCTCCTCTCGTTCTCTCTCTCCTCTCGTTCTCTCTCCTCTCGTTCTCTCTTCCTCTCGTTCTCTCTCTCCTCTCGTTCTCTCTTCCTCTCGTTCTCTCTGTCCTCTCGTTCTCTCTCTCATCTCTCGTTCTCTCTTCCTCTCGTTCTCTCTCTCCTCTCGTTCTCTCGTTCTCTCTCTCCTTTCGTTCTCTCTCTCCTCTCGTTCTCTCTCTCCTCTCGTTCTCTCTCTCCTCTCGTTCTCTCTCTCCTCTCGTTCTCTCCTCTCCTTCTCTCTCTCCTCTCCTCTCTCTCTCCTCTCCTTCTCTCTCTCCTCTTGTTCTCTCTCTCCTCTTGTTCTCTCTCTCCTCTCGTTCTCTCTCTCTCTCCTCTCGTTCTCTCTCTCTCGTTCTCTCTCTCCTCTCGTTCTCTCTCTCCTCTCGTTCTCTCTCTCCTCTCGTTCTCTCTCTCCTCTCGTTCTCTCTCTCTCTCTCGTTCTCTCTCTCCTCTCATTCTCTCCTCTCGTTCTCTCTCTCCTCTTGTTCTCTCTCTCTTCTCCTTCTCTCTCTCCTCTTGTTCTCTCTCTCCTCTCGTTCTCTCTCTCCTCTCGTTCTCCCTCTCCTCTCTCTCCTCTCGTTCTCTCTCTCCTCTCGTTCTCTCTCTCCTCTCGTTCTCTCCTCTCGTTCTCTCTCTCCTCTCGTTCTCTCTCTCCTCTCGTTCTCTCTCTCCTCTCGTTCTCTCTCTCCTCTCGTTCTCTCCTCTCGTTCTCTCTCCTCTCGTTCTCTCTCTCCTCTCGTTCTCTCTCTCCTCTCGTTCTCTCTCTCCTCTCGTTCTCTCTCTCCTCTCGTTCTCTCCTCTCTCTTCTCTCTCTCTCTCCTCGTTCTCTCTCTCCTCTCGTTCTCTCTCTCCTCTCGTTCTCTCTCTCCTCTCGTTCTCTCTCTCCTCTCCTTCTCTCTCTCGTTCTCTCGTTCTCTCTCTCTCTCTCTCTCCTCTCGTTCTCTCTCCTCTCGTTCTCTCTCTCCTCTCGTTCTCTCTTCCTCTCGTTCTCTCTTCCTCTCGTTCTCTCTCTCCTCTCGTTCTCTCTCTTCCTCTCATTCTCTCTCTCCTCTCGTTCTCTCTCTCCTCTCGTTCTCTCTCTCCTCTCGTTCTCTCTCTCCTCTCGTTCTCTCTCTCCTCTCGTTCTCTCTCTCCTCTCGTTCTCTCTCTCCTCTCGTTCTCTCTCTCCTCTCGTTCTCTCTTCCTCTCGTTCTCTCTCTCATCTCTCGTTCTCTCTTCCTCTCGTTCTCTCTCTCCTCTCGTTCTCTCTTCCTCTCGTTCTCTCTGTCCTCTCGTTCTCTCTCTCATCTCTCGTTCTCTCTTCCTCTCGTTCTCTCTCTCCTCTCGTTCTCTCGTTCTCTCTCTCCTCTCGTTCTCTCTCTCCTCTCGTTCTCTCTCTCCTCTCGTTCTCTCTCTCCTCTCGTTCTCTCCTCTCCTTCTCTCTCTCCTCTCCTTCTCTCTCCTCTTGTTCTCTCTCTCCTCTCGTTCTCTCTCTCTCGTTCTCTCTCTCTCGTTCTCTCTCTCCTCTCGTTCTCTCTCTCCTCTCGTTCTCTCTCTCCTCTCGTTCTCTCTCTCTCTCTCGTTCTCTCTCTCCTCTCATTCTCTCCTCTCGTTCTCTCTCTCCTCTTGTTCTCTCTCTCTTCTCCTTCTCTCTCTCCTCTTGTTCTCTCTCTCTCTCGTTCTCTCTCTCCTCTCGTTCTCCCTCTCGTTCTCTCTCTCCTCTCGTTCTCTCTCTCCTCTCGTTCTCTCTTCCTCTCGTTCTCTCTGTCCTCTCGTTCTCTCTCTCATCTCTCGTTCTCTCTTCCTCTCGTTCTCTCTCTCCTCTCGTTCTCTCGTTCTCTCTCTCCTCTCGTTCTCTCTCTCCTCTCGTTCTCTCTCTCCTCTCGTTCTCTCTCTCCTCTCGTTCTCTCTCTCCTCTCCTTCTCTCTCTCCTCTCCTTCTCTCTCCTCTTGTTCTCTCTCTCCTCTTGTTCTCTCTCTCCTCTTGTTCTCTCTCTCCTCTCGTTCTCTCTCTCTCGTTCTCTCTCTCCTCTCGTTCTCTCTCTCCTCTCGTTCTCTCTTCTCTCTCTCCTCTCGTTCTCTCTCTCCTCTCGTTCTCTCTCTCCTCTCGTTCTCTCTCTCTCTCGTTCTCTCTCTCTCTCTCGTTCTCTCTCTCCTTCTCTCTCTCCTCTCGTTCTCTCTCTTCTTGTTCTCTCTCTCTTCTCCTTCTCTCTCTCCTCTCGTTCTCTCTCTCCTCTCGTTCTCCCTCTCCTCTCTCTCCTCTCGTTCTCTCTCTCCTCTCGTTCTCTCTCTCCTCTCGTTCTCTCCTCTCGTTCTCTCTCTCCTCTCGTTCTCTCTCTCCTCTCGTTCTCTCTCTCCTCTCGTTCTCTCCTCTCGTTCTCTCTCTCCTCTCGTTCTCTCTCTCCTCTCGTTCTCTCTCTCCTCTCGTTTTCTCTCTCCTCTCGTTCTCTCTCTCCTCTCGTTCTCTCTCTCCTCTCGTTCTCTCTCTCTCTCTCGTTCTCTCTCTCCTCTCATTCTCTCCTCTCGTTCTCTCTCTCCTCTTGTTCTCTCTCTCTTCTCCTTCTCTCTCTCCTCTTGTTCTCTCTCTCCTCTCGTTCTCTCTCTCCTCTCGTTCTCCCTCTCGTTCTCTCTCTCCTCTCGTTCTCTCTCTCCTCTCGTTCTCTCTTCTCTCGTTCTCTCTCTCCTCTCGTTCTCTCTCTCCTCTCGTTCTTCTCTCCTCTCGTTCTCTCTCCTCTCGTTCTCTCTCTCCTCTCGTTCTCTCTCTCCTCTCGTTCTCTCTCTCTCTCTCTCGTTCTCTCTCTCCTCTCGTTCTCTCTCTCGTTCTCTCTCCTTCTCTCTCTCCTCTCGTTCTCTCTCTCCTCTCGTTCTCTCTCTCTCTCTCTCTTCTCTCTCTCCTCTCGTTCTCTCTCTCCTCTCGTTCTCTCTCTCCTCTCGTTCTCTCTCCTCTCGTTCTCTCTCTCCTCTCGTTCTCTCTCTCCTCTCGTTCTCTCTCTCCTCTCGTTCTCTCTCTCCTCTCGTTCTCTCCTCTCGTTCTCTCTCTCCTCTCGTTCTCTCTCTCCTCTCGTTCTCTCTCTCCTCTCGTTCTCTCTCTCCTCTCGTTCTCTCTCTCCTCTCGTTCTCTCTCTCCTCTCGTTCTCTCTCTCCTCTCGTTCTCTCTCTCCTCTCCTTCTCTCTCTCCTCTCGTTCTCTCTCTCCTCTCGTTCTCTCTCTCCTCTCGTTCTCTCTCTCCTCTCGTTCTCTCTCTCGTTCTCTCTCGTTCTCTCTCTCTCTCTCGTTCTCTCTCTCCTCTCGTTCTCTCTCTCCTCTCGTTCTCTCTCTTCCTCTCGTTCTCTCTCTCCTCTCGTTCTCTCTCTCCTCTCGTTCTCTCTCTCCTCTCGTTCTCTCGTTCTCTTCCTCTCGTTCTCTCTGTCCTCTCGTTCTCTCTCTCATCTCTCGTTCTCTCTTCCTCTCGTTCTCTCTCTCCTCTCGTTCTCTCGTTCTCTCTCTCCTCTCGTTCTCTCGTTCTCTCTCTCCTCTCGTTCTCTCTCTCCTCTCGTTCTCTCTCTCCTCTCGTTCTCTCTCTCCTCTCGTTCTCTCTCTCCTCTCGTTCTCTCTCTCCTCTCGTTCTCTCTCTCCTCTCGTTCTCTCTCTCCTCTCGTTCTCTCTCTCCTCTCGTTCTCTCTCTCCTCTCGTTCTCTCTCTCTCCTCTCCTTCTCTCTCTCCTCTCGTTCTCTCTCTCCTCTCGTTCTCTCTCTCCTCTCGTTCTCTCTCTCCTCTCGTTCTCTCTCTCCTCTCGTTCTCTCTCTCCTCTCGTTCTCTCTCTCCTCTCGTTCTCTCTCTCCTCTCGTTCTCTCTCTCCTCTCGTTCTCTCTCTCCTCTCCTTCTCTCTCTCCTCTCGTTCTCTCTTCCTCTCGTTCTCTCTGTCCTCTCGTTCTCTCTCTCATCTCTCGTTCTCTCTTCCTCTCGTTCTCTCTCTCCTCTCGTTCTCTCGTTCTCTCGTTCTCTCTCTCGTTCTTCTCTCTCCTCTCGTTCTCTCTCTCCTCTCGTTCTCTCTCTCCTCTCGTTTCTCTCTCTCCTCTCCTCTTCTTCTCTCTCTCCTCTCTCTTCTCTCTCTCTCTCTCCTTCTCTCTCTCCTCTTGTTCTCTCTCTCCTCTTGTTCTCTCTCTCCTCTCGTTCTCTCTCTCCTCTCGTTCTCTCTCTCCTCTCGTTCTCTCTCTCCTCTCGTTCTCTCTCTTCCTCTCGTTCGTTCTCTCTCCTCTCGTTCTCTCTCTCCTCTCGTTTCTCTCTCTCTCGTTCTTCTCGTTCTCTCTCTCCTCTCGTTTCTCTCTCTCCTCTCGTTCTCTCTCTCCTCTCGTCTCTCTCCTCTCTCTCTCCTCTCGTTCTCTCCTCTCCTTCTCTCTCCTCTTGTTCTCTCTCTCCTCTTGTTCTCTCTCTCCTCTCGTTCTCTCTCTCTCTCTCTTCTCTCTCTCCTCTCGTTCTCTCTCTTCCTCTCATTCTCTCTCTCCTCTCGTTCTCTCTCTCCTCGTTCTCTCTCTCTCGTTCTCTCTCTCTCTCGTTCTCTCTCTCCTCTCGTTCTCTCTCTCCTCTCGTTCTCTCTCTCCTCTCGTTCTCTCTCTCCTCTCGTTCTCTCTCTCTCTCGTTCTCTCGTTCTCTCCTCTCGTTCTCTCTCTCCTCTCGTTTCTCTCTCTCCTCTCGTTCTCTCCTCTCGTTCTCTCTCTCCTCTCGTTCTCTCTCTCCTCTCGTTCTCTCTCTCTTGTTCTCTCCTCTCTCTCCTCTCGTTCTCTCTCTCCTCTCGTTCTCTCTCTCCTCTCGTTCTCTCCTCTCCTTTCGTTCTTCTCTCCTCTCGTTCTCTCTCTCGTTCTCTCTCCTCTCGTTCTCTCTCTCCTCTCGTTCTCTCTCTCCTCTCATTCTCTCTCTCCTCTTGTTCTCTCTCTCCTCTCGTTCTCTCTCTCCTCTCGTTCTCTCTTCCTCTCGTTCTCTCTCATCTCTCGTTCTCTCTTCCTCTCGTTCTCTCTCTCTCTCTCTCTCGTTCTCTCTCTCCTCTCGTTCTCTCTTCCTCTCGTTACCTCTCATCTCTCGTTCTCTCTCTCCTCTCCTTCTCTCTCTCCTCTCCTTCTCTCTCTCCTCTCGTTCTCTCTCTCCTCTCGTTCTCTCTCTCCTCTCGTTCTCTCTCTCCTCTCGTTCTCTCTCTCCTCTCGTTCTCTCTCTCCTCTCGTTCTCTCTCTCCTGTCGTTCTCTCTCTCCTCTCGTTCTCTCTCTCCTCTCGTTCTCTCTTCCTCTCGTTCTCTCTTCCTCTCGTTCTCTCTCTCCTCTCGTTCTCTCTCTCCTCTCGTTCTCTCTCTCCTCTCGTTCTCTCTTCCTCTCGTTCTCTCTGTCCTCTCGTTCTCTCTCTCATCTCTCGTTCTCTCTTCCTCTCGTTCTCTCTCTCCTCTCGTTCTCTCGTTCTCTCTCTCCTCTCGTTCTCTCTCTCCTCTCGTTCTCTCTCTCCTCTCGTTCTCTCTCTCCTCTCGTTCTCTCTCTCCTCTCGTTCTCTCCTCTCGTTCTCTCTCTCTTCTCGTTCTCTCTCTCCTCTCGTTCTCTCCTCTCGTTCTCTCTCTCCTCTCATTCTCTCTCTCCTCTCGTTCTCTCCTCTCGTTCTCTCTCTCCTCTCGTTCTCTCTCTCTTCTCGTTCTCTCTCTCTTCTCGTTCTCTCTCTCCTCTCGTTCTCTCTCTCCTCTCATTCTCTCCTCTCGTTCTCTCTCTCCTCTCGTTCTTCTCTCTCTCTTCTCTCTCTCTCTCTCTTGTTCTCTCTCTCCTCTCGTTCTCTCTCTCTCGTTCTCTCGTTCTCTCTCTCCTCTCGTTTCTCTCTCTCCTCTCGTTTCTCCCTCTCCTCTCTCTCCTCTCGTTCTCTCTCTCCTCTCGTCTCTCTCGTTCTCCTCTCGTTCTCTCTCTCCTCTCGTTCTCTCCTCTCGTTCTCTCTCTCTCATTCTCTCTCTCCTCTCGTTCTCTCCTCTCGTTCTCTCTCTCCTCTCGTTCTCTCTCTCCTCTCGTTCTCCCTCTCCTCTCTCTCCTCTCGTTCTCTCTCTCCTCTCGTTCTCTCTCTCTCTTCTCTCCTCTCGTTCTCTCTCTCCTCTCGTTCTCTCTCTCCTCTCTCTTCTCTCTCTCCTCTTCGTTCTCGCTCTCCTCTCGTTCTCTCTCTCTTCTCGTTCTCTCTCTCCTCTCATTCTCTCTCTCCTCTTGTTCTCTCTCTCCTCTCGTTCTCTCTCTCCTCTCGTTCTCTCTCTCTCGTTCTTCTCTCTCTCGTTCTCTCTTCCTCTCGTTCTCTTCTCTTCTTTCTCTCTCTTCTCTCTCGTTCTCTCTCTCCTCTCGTTCTCTCTTCCTCTCGTTACCTCTCATCTCTCGTTCTCTCTCTCCTCTCCTTCTCTCTCTACTCTCGTTCTCTCTCTCCTCTCATTCTCTCTCACCTCTCGTTCTCTCTCTCCTCTCGTTCTCTCTCTCCTCTCGTTCTCTCTCTCCTCTCGTTCTCTCTCTCCTCTCGTTCTCTCTCTCCTCTCGTTCTCTCTCTCCTCTCGTTCTCTCTCTCCTCTCGTTCTCTCTTCCTCTCGTTCTCTCTTCCTCTCGTTTTCTCTCTCTCTCTCCTCTCGTTCTCTCTCTCTCCTCCTCTCGTTCTCTCTCTCCTCTCGTTCTCTCTTCCTCTCGTTCTCTCTCTCCTCTCGTTCTCTCTCTCATCTCTCGTTCTCTCTTCCTCTCGTTCTTCTCTCTCTCGTTCTCTCGTTCTCTCTCTCCTCTCGTTCTCTCTCTCTCTCGTTCTCTCTCTCCTCTCGTTCTCTCTCTCCTCTCTCGTTTTCTCTCTCTCCTCTCGTTCTCTCCTCTCGTTCTCTCTCTCTTCTCGTTCTCTCTCTCTCTCGTTTCTCTCCTCTCGTTTTCTCTCATTCTCTCTCCTCTCGTTTCTCTCTCTCCTCTCGTTCTCTCCTCTCGTTCTCTCTCTCTCTCTCGTTCTCTCTCTCTTCTCGTTTCTCTCTCTCTTCTCGTTCTCTCTCCTCTCGTTCTCCCTCTCTTCTCTCTCCTCTCTCTCGTTTTCTCTCTCTCGTTTCTCTCTCTCTCTCTTCTCTCCTCTCGTTCTCTCTCTCCTCTTGTTCTCTCTCTCTTCTCCTTCTCTCTCTCCTCTTGTTTCTTCTCTCCTCTCGTTCTCTCTCTCCTCTCGTTCTCTCTCTCCTCTCGTTCTCTCTCTCTCTCTCGTTCTCCCTCTCCTCTCTCTCCTCTCGTTTCTCTCTCCTCTCGTTCTCTCTCTCCTCTCGTTTTCTCTCCTCTCGTTTCTCTCTCTCTCCTCTCTCTCTCCTCTCGTTCTCTCTCTCCTCGTTCTCTCTCTCCTCTCGTTCTTCTCTCTCTCCTCTTCTCTCCTCTCGTTCTCTCTCTCCTCTTGTTCTCTCTCTCCTCTCGTTCTCTCTCTCCTCTCTTCTCTCTCGTTCTCTCCTCTCGTTCTCTCCTCTCGTTCTTTCTCTCCTCTCGTTCTCTCTCTCCTCTCGTTCTCTCTCTCCTCTCGTTCTCTCCTCTCGTTCTCTCTCTCCTCTCGTTCTCTCTCTCTTCTCGTTCTCTCTCTCCTCTCGTTCTCCCTCTCGTTCTCTCTCTCCTCTCGTTCTCTCTCTCCTCTCGTTCTCTCTCTCCTCTCGTTCTCTCTCTCCTCTCGTTCTCTCCTCTCGTTCTCTCTCTCCTCTCGTTCTCTCTCTCCTCTCGTTCTCTCTCTCCTCTTGTTCTCTCTCTCCTCTCGTTCTCTCTCTCTTCTCGTTCTCTCTCTCCTCTCGTTCTCTCTCCTCTCGTTCTCCTCTCTCTCCTCTCGTTCTCTCCTCTCGTTCTCTCTCTCCTCTCGTTCTCTCTCTCTTCTCGTTCTCTCCTCTCGTTCCTTCTCTCCTCTCGTTCTCTCCTCTCGTTCTCTCCTCTCGTTCTCTCTCTCCTCTCGTTTTCTCTCTCCTCTCGTTCTCTCTCTCCTCTCGTTCTCTCTCTCCTCTCGTTCTCTCTCTCCTCTCGTTCTCTCTTCCTCTCGTTCTCTCTCTCCTCTCGTTCTCTCTCTTCTCTCTCTCCTCTCGTTCTCTCACCTCTCGTTCTCTCTATCCTCTCGTTCTCTCTCTCCTCTTGTTCTCTATCTCCTCTTGTTCTCTCTCTCCTCTTGTTCTCTCTCTCCTCTCGTTCTCTCTCTCCTCTTGTTCTCTCTCTCCTCTCGTTCTCTCTCTGCTCTCGTTCTCTCTCTCCTCAGGTTCTCTCTCTCCTCTCGTTCTCCCTCTCCTCTCTCTGCTCTTGTTCTCTCTCTCCTCTCGTTCTCTCTCCTCTCGTTCTCTCTGCTCTTGTTCTCTCTCTCCTCTCGTTCTCTCTCCTCTCGTTCTCTCTCTCTCCCTGCCTCACATCCCTGACATCCATCTCTATATGAAATTATACAAAATGCAACTATTCATATGCTAATATCATTTAGATTTGTACAGAATGGATTATAAATTACATTTAAATGATCCAACTTTTATCATTTAAATGTACCGTTGTATGTTCACCGTCATTGCGTCTGGTATTAGTGTAGAAAGTGATATGAAAGGGTTAACAGTGCCCCTTTAAGATGTGAAGACCATGATGTCACTCAGCACCAGGGCTCGCCCAATCCCAACCCCCTGTTGTGCTTGGTATGATGTCACAGAGAATTATCATCCAATGGGAGTATTGTATGAATGTTGAGGGTGGGCCCCATCTGACATCATACTTTCAACACAGCTGGCCGGACTTAAAACCTGGCACAGTCTCTGAGTTTGTCAGCCAACCTTACACACACACACACACACACACACACACACACACACACACACACACACACACACACACACACACACACACACACACACACACACACACACACACACACACACACACACACACACACACACACACACCTGTTGAAGTAGATTATGAGAGATTTAGGAGTTTTAGTTTGAGTGTGAAAAAAGAGAGAGCTGCGAATGATGGGGTGTGTGTGTGAGTGAGTGAGCGTATGAAGATGTGTGCGGACATGCATGGGTTTATGTGTGTGTTACGTGTGTGTGTGTGAGAACATGGCAGGCGTGGAATCGAGTGTTAAAAGAAGTGTGAAAGACAGATGGGCTGTTAGAAGGAGAGGAAGAGGGCCTGTGAAACGAGGGAACGACAACTAGAAAAAATAGGGAGGAGATAAAGATGAGGAACTCCGTGGGGATGGAGAGATGGGGAGGAGAGAGTTGGAGAGAGAGAGAGTTGGAGAGAGAGAGATGGGGAGGAGAGTTGGAAAGAGAGAGATGGGGAGGAGAGAGTTGGAGAGAGAGAGAGTTGGAGAGAGAGAGATGTGGAGGAGAGAGTTGGAGAGAGAGAGATGGGGAGGAGAGAGATGGGGAGGAGAGAGTTGGGGAGGAGAGAGTTGGAGAGAGAGAGAGTTGGAGAGAGAGAGAGTTGGAGAGAGAGAGATGGGGAGGAGAGAGTTGGAGAGAGGGAGATGGGGAGGAGAGAGTTGGGGAGGAGAGAGTTGGAGAGATTGGGAGGAGAGAGTTGGAGAGAGAGAGTCGGGGAGAGAGACAGATTGAGAGGAGAGAGTTGGAGAGAGAGAGATTGGGAGGGGAGAGGATTTACAGGGCGAGAGGGAGAGAGAGGGAAAGATGGGGATGATAGATATGAGAAGGAAGAAGAGAGATGGATGGGGAGAGTGTTAGAGATGTGGGGTAAAGTAATGGAGAGACTGGAGAGAGACAGATGGAGGTAGGTATGTCTCTGTGAGGACCATGTAACCAGGGTAACCAAGGAGGGATATATCTTAGTGTGTCTCTGTGAGGACCATGTAACCAGGGTAACCAGGGAGGGATATATTTTAGTGTGTCTCAGCGAGGACCATGTAACCAGGGTAACCAGGGAGGGATATATCTTAGTGTGTCTCTGTGAGGACCATGTAACCAGGGTAACCAGGGAGGGATATATCTTAGTGTGTCTCTGTGAGGACCATGTAACCAGGGTAACCAGGGAGGGATATATCTTAGTGTGTCTCTGTGAGGACCATGTAACCAGGGTAACCAGGGAGGGATATATCTTAGTGTGTTGGCAGCTGACTCCCTGTTTCTCCAGTGATGCAGCTCTAATGCAGCAGCCCCAGTGACTGCGTGTCAAATTGCCAAATATGCCTGTGTGAATGCCTGTCTGAATGCCTTTGTAAATGCCTGTCTGAATGCCTGTCTGAATGCCTGTCTGAATGCCTGTGTGAATGCCTGTCTGAATGACTGTCTGAATGCCTGTGTAAATGCCTGTGTGAATGCCTGTCTGAATGCCTGTCTGAATGCCTGTGTGAATGCCTGTCTGATCATAGCAGGGTCCTGCCACCTGCAGACACCCACAGCACGACCACAACGCTGATGTAACGCAAAAGAACCATTCAATCTACATGGACTTCTACTCCCAGGGAGGGTTCATGTTTGGGATATTCCCTGTCTTTGGTGTTTATTTCCTCCACCCTGGTAGTGGTGTAATATCTAGTCTGTTGAGGCTAGTGACTGTGTTATCATAAGCTATGTTGATGCACAGCTGACCTCAGTTATTATGGAGTCTGTGTGGGGCTATGTACTGTACTGTACAGGACCGTGATCTAACATTGCTCTCGACTCTGATATTCCTTTCATGCCAGAGCTGGCATTGTCATTAAGCTATACAATGGAGCTTTGAAATGTGTATCTTTTTGATGCATTGTTGGTAGGGTACCAGGGAAAGGGGGACACGTAGTCAGTTGTACAACTGAATGCATTCAACTGAAATGTGTCTTCCACATTTAACCCCACCCCTCTGAATCAGAGAGGTGCGGGGGGGCTGCCTCAATCAACATCCACGTCGTCGGTGCCCGGGGAACAGTGGGTTAACTGCCTTGCTCAGGGGCAGAATGACAGGTTTGTACCTTGTCATGTTATGCAGGTGAGTGAGGACCCAAAAGCGATATAACGGAAACAGAGTCTTTTAATGTCCAAACATGGAAAACATAAATCCTCAATCATTACAGGGGAAGTCCAAACATGGAAAACACAAATCCTCTAGTTTAGCAGGAGAGTCCCCCTTCTAGTTGTTGAGGAGAGTTGCAGGGCTAGCGGCAACAGACTGCAGGTCCCTTCGGGTAGGCGCGGGCCGTAGAGGATAGAGACACCTGCTCACACGTAGTATCTGATGACGAGGCAGAATACAACTGGACGGAACAAAAGCAAAGCAAACAGCAAACAAGAATCCGACAAGGACAGAAGCAGAAACAGAGAGAGAAATAGAGACTTAATCAGAGGGCAAAATAGGGGACAGGTGTGAAAGAGTAAACGAGGTCGTTAGGAGAATGAGGAACAGCTGGGAGCAGGAACGGAACGATAGAGAGAGAGAGGAATAGAGAGAGAGAAAGAAACCTAATAAGACCAGCAGGGGGAAACGAAGAGAAGAGAAAGCACAGGGACAAGACATGACAATACAATACATGACAGTACCCCCCCACTCACCGAGCGCCTCCTGGTGCACTCGAGGAGGAAACCTGGCGGCAACAGAGGAAATTATCAATCAGCGAACGGTCCAGCACGTCCCGAGATGGAACCCAACTCCTCTCCTCAGGACCGTAACGGGAAACGATGAAGAGGGAATCTAGTGCAATTACTATTATAAAAATGAGACACGGGTAGAGAACTGTAAGAGTTTGAGCAATCAGGACCAAACAGGCCAGGAGAGTAACAACTAGGGACAGACTGAGACACAGCAAGGCTAAGACCAGGAACAGGAGAGAGGCGGTGGCTGTGGACAGACTGAGACACAGCAAGTGCAGGAGCAGGACCAGGAGAGATGCGGTGGCTGGGGACAGACTTAGACACAGCAAGGCCAGGAGCAGAAGCAGGAAGAGAGTTACCGGACTTAGTCTGCGCGCAGTCCGGACAAGCAGCCACGAAACGACGCGTATCATGCTCCTGAGTGGGCCACCAAAAACGCTGGCGAAAAGAAGCAAGCGTACCCCGAACGCCGAGGTGGCCGGCTGACTTGGCAGAGTGAGCCCACTGAAGAACGGCCAGACGAGTAGGAACGGGAACGAAAAGAAGGTTCCTAGGACAAGCGCGCGGAGAAGGAGTGTGAGTGAGTGCTTGCTTAACCTGCCTCTCAATTCCCCAGACAGTCAACCCGACAACACGCCACTCAGGGAATCTCCCCTCGGGGTCGGTGGAGGCTACTGAAGAACTGAAGAGACGGGATAAAGCATCAGGCTTGGTGTTCCTTGAGCCCGGACGATAAGAAATAACGAACTCGAAATTAGCGAAATACAGCGCCCAACGAGCCTGACGCGCATTAAGTCGTTTGGCAGAATGGATGTACTCAAGGTTCTTATGGTCAGTCCAAACGACAAAAGGAACGGTCGCCCCCTCCAACCACTGTCGCCATTCGCCTAGGGCTAAGCGGATGGCGAGCAGTTCGCGGTTAGCCACATCATAGTTACGTTCCGACGGCGACAGGCGATGAGAAAAATACGCGCAAGGGTGGACCTTATCGTCAGAATGGGAGCGCTGGGACAGAATGGCTCCCACGCCCACCTCTGACGCGTCTACCTCGACAATGAACTGTTTAGTGACGTCAGGTGTAACAAGGATAGGAGCGGATGTAAAACGCTTCTTGAGGAGATCAAAAGCTCCCTGGGCGGAAACGGACCACTTAAAGCACGTCTTGACAGAAGTAAGGGCTGTGAGAAGAGCTGCCACTCAACCGAAATTACGAATGAAACGCCGATAGAAATTCGCGAAACCGAGAAAGCGCTGCAGTTCGACACGTGACTTAGGGACGGGCCAATCGCTGACAGCATGGACCCTAGCGGGATCCATCTGAATGCCTTCAGCGGAAATAACAGAACCGAGAAAAGTGACGGAGGAGACATGAAAAGCGCACTTCTCAGCCTTCACATAAAGACAATTCTCTAAAAGGCGCTGGAGAACACGTTGAACGTGCTGAACATGAATCTGGAGTGACGGTGAAAAAAATCAGGATCTCGTCAAGGTAAACAAAAACAAAGATGTTCAGCATGTCACTCAGTACATCATTCACTAATGCCTGAAAGACAGCTGGAGCATTAGCGAGACCGAACGGCAGAACCCGGTATTCAAAATGCCCTAACGGAGTGTTAAACGCCGTTTTCCACTCGTCCCCCTCCCTGATGCGCACGAGATGGTAAGCGTTACGAAGGTCCAACTTAGTAAAGAACCTGGCTCCCTGCAGAATCTCGAAAACTGAAGACATAAGGGGAAGCGGATAACGATTCTTAACCGTTATGTCATTCAGCCCTCGATAATCCACGCAGGGGCGCAGGGTCCCATCCTCTTCCTTAACAAAAAAGAACCCCGCTTCGGCGGGAGAGGAGGAAGGGACCACGGTACCGGTGTCGAGAGCTACAGACAAATAATCTTCGAGAGCCTTACGTTCGGTAGCCGACAGAGAGTCTAGTCTACCCCGTGGGGGAGTAGTACCCGGAAGGAGATCAATACAACAATCATACGACCGGTGAGGAGGAAGGGAGGTGGCCCTGGACCGACTGAAGACCGTGCGCAGATCATGATATTCCTCCGGCACCCCTGTCAAATCACCAGGCTCCTCCTGTGAAGAGGGGGCAGAAGAAACAGGAGGAATAGCAGACACTAAACACTTAACATGACAAGAGACGTTCCAGGAGAGGATAGAATTACTAGACCAATTAATAGAAGGATTATGACACACTAGCCAGGGATGGCCCAAAACAACAGGTGTAAAAGGTGAACAAAAAATCAAAAAAGAAATGGTTTCACTATGATTACCAGAGACAGTGAGGGTTAAAGGTAGCATTTCACGCTGAATCCTGGGGAGAGGACTACCATCCAATGCGAACATAGCCGTGGGCTCCCCTAACTGCCTGAGAGGAATGTCATGTTTCCGAGCCCAGGCTTCGTCCATAAAACAGCCCTCCGCCCCAGAGTCTATTAATGCACTGCAGGAAGCTGCCGAACCGGTCCAGCGTAGATGGACCAACAAGGTAGTACAGGAACTTGACGGAGAGACCAGAGTAGTAGCGCTCGCCAGTAGCCCTCCGCTTACTGATGAGCTCTGGCCTTCTACTGGACATGAAATGACAAAATGACCAGCGGAACCGCAATAGAGACAGAGGCGGTTGGTGATTCTCCGTTCCCTCTCCTTAGTCGAGATGCGAATACCCCCCAGCTGCATGGGCTCGACACCTGAGCCAGTGGGGGGAGATGGTAGAGATGCGGAGAGGGGGGACACTGTTAACGCGAGCTCTCTTCCATGAGCTCGGTGACGAAGATCTACCCGTCGTTCTATGCGAATGGCGAGTTCAATCAAAGAATCTACGCTGGAAGGAACCTCCCGGGAGAGAATCTCATCCTTAACCTCAGCGTGGAGACCCTCCAGAAAACGAGCGAGCAACGCCGGCTCGTTCCAGTCACTGGAGGCAGCAAGAGTGCGAAACTCTATAGAGTAATCCGTTATGGATCGATTACCTTGACTTAGGGAAGACAGGGCCCAGGAAGCTTCTTTCCCAAAAACAGAACGATCAAAAACCCGTATCATCTCCTCCTTAAAGTTCTGATACTGGTTAGTACACTCAGCCCTTGCCTCCCAGATAGCCGTGCCCCACTCACGAGCCCGTCCAGTAAGGAGAGATATGACGTAGGCGATACGAGCAGTACCCCTGGAGTACGTGTTGGGCTGGAGAGAGAACACAATATCACACTGGGTAAGGAACGAGCGACATTCAGTGGGCTCCCCAGAGTAACACGGTGGGTTATTAATTCTGGGCTCCGGAGACCCGGAAGCCCAGGAGGTAACCGGTGGATCGAGGCGGAGTTTGTGAATATCCTCCGAGAGGCCGGAGACTTGGGCGGCCAGGGTCTCAACGGCATGTCGAGCAGCAGACCATTCCTGTTCGTGTCTGCCTAGCATCGCTCCCTGGAACTCGACGGCTGAGTGGAGAGAATCCGAAATCGCTGGGTCCATTCTTGGTCGGATTCTTCTGTTATGCAGGTGAGTGAGGACCCAAAAGCGATATAACGGAAACAGAGTCTTTTAATGTCCAAACATGGAAAACATAAATCCTCAATCATTACAGGGGAAGTCCAAACATGGAAAACACAAATCCTCTAGTTTAACAGGAGAGTCCCCCTTCTAGTTGTTGAGGAGAGTTGCAGGGCTAGCGGCAACAGACTGCAGTTCCCTTCGGGTAGGCGCGGGCCGTAGAGGATAGAGACACCTGCTCACACGTAGTATCTGATGACGAGGCAGAATACAACTGGACGGAACAAAAGCAAAGCAAACAGCAAACAAGAATCCGACAAGGACAGAAGCAGAAACAGAGAGAGAAATAGAGACTTAATCAGAGGGCAAAATAGGGGACAGGTGTGAAAGAGTAAACGAGGTCGTTAGGAGAATGAGGAACAGCTGGGAGCAGGAACGGAACGATAGAGAGAGAGAAAGAAACCTAATAAGACCAGCAGGGAGAAACGAAGAGAAGAGAAAGCACAGGGACAAGACATGACAATACAATACATGACATGTCAGCTCAGGGATTCGAAAGGTTACTGGCCCAACGTACTGTGTGTGTGTGTGTGTGTGTGTGTGTGTGTGTGTGTGTGTGTGTGTGTGTGTGTGTGTGTGTGTGTGTGTGTGTGTGTGTGTGTGTGTGTGTGTGTGTGTGTGTGTGTGTGTGTGTGTGTGTGTGTGTGTGTGTGTGTGTGTGTGTGTGTGTGTGTGTGTGTGTGTGTCAGATGTTCCCTTCATAGTTCACGGTGTACAGATGGTGTATTGGCCAATAGAATGATATGGGGGTGGCGTTACATCTTTGCGTATCTGTGGATGTGGGAGAGTCTTCATTTGCATCTGCTTGCAGGTGTGTATGGTTGAGTGAGTTATGTACACTGAACACCTTCCTAATGTTGAATTGCAAAATCCTTCTTTAACCTGTCTCCGCCACTTCATCTACACTGATTGGTGGATTTAACAGGTGACATCAATGAGGGATCATAGATTTCACCTGGATTCACCTGGTCAGTCCGTCATGGAAAGAGCAGGTGTTCCTGATGTTTTGTACATTCAATGTTAATGTATATCTTCTCATGTATGGGCTGCATGTCTTTGTGTGTGCGTGCGTGTGCGTGCGTGCGTGCGTGTGCGTGTGTGTGTGTGTGTGTGCGTGGGAAGTTGGATAATGGGTGGGTTAGTTAGCATCATGGTCTGAGATGAAACGGACAAAACGTAACCCTTTGAAATGCAAAATGCAGAAAGACTGGCAATTGGCCACTGTGCTGGGGAGCGGATAGCTGTTCTTGTGTTTTCCCCACATTTCATCATAACACACACACACACACACACACACACACACACACACACACACACACACACACACACACACACACACACACACACACACACACACACACACACACACACACACACACACACACACACACACACACACACACACACACACACATTATTAATAAGGGAATAGCTAATGCTTTATTATTTTATTTATCTATGAGACACAAAGCACACTAATAGGCTGCAGCTTGCTGCTCTGGAGGAGAGGAAGTGTGATGTGTGTGTGTGTGTGTGTGTGTGTGTGTGTGTGTGTGTGTGTGTGTGTGTGTGTGTGTGTGTGTGTGTGTGTGTGTGTGTGTGTGTGTGTGTGCGTGTGTGTGTGTGTGTGTGTGTGTGAGTGTGTGTGTGCATAATTGTGTGGACACACAAACAGTAGAGTTGAGTCTCCACTGGCAGGGCCCAGGGACCAATTTATTTCCACGCAGTAGGAAGAACAGAGGGAAAGAAAGGAAGATGAAAACGAGGGAGAGGATGGAGACCCGGTGGAACAGGAAATAGAGACGGCCCCTCTGTTCACTCAGATTACTTGGGACAGAATGAGACCAGTGTGTGTGTGTGTGTGTGTGTGTGTGTGTGTGTGTGTGTGTGTGTGTGTGTGTGTGTGTGTGTGTGTGTGTGTGTGTGTGTGTGTGTGTGTGTGTGTGGAGTGGGGTGTGTGTGTGTGTGTGTTATTCCCCTGAGTCAAGGATTACTGGGCTTGGTTTATTTCACGTCTTTTATCTGTGGAGATGTTTATTACCGCAGTGAACTGAAAGCATTTATGGACACACACACCAATACACAAGTAATGTACAACTCACACAAAACACACACATGCATTTTATACCGGTGCCTTTTAACTGAACTCATCCCATGTCTCTCTCTCTCTCTCTCTGTCTCCTCTAACAGGCAGGAGGCCAGTGACCTCTCTGGACCCATACAGAGGTAAGGGCCCGTTTCAAAATGTTCTCTTTTCATTCTTCTATCTTCTCGTCTTTGATCAGCTTTATGTGTGTGATGGGGTAGCATCAGTACTGAACCATCACCACACAGCTCTCATCTCCCAGACCACCAGTACTGGCCTAGCTAGTGTGGCCCCGGCAGATTGTTACCATCTCTGAGCTGGTGTCTGTAAGCCTGAGAGAACAGGTGGGGAAGACGACCAGAAAGATAAGGAATCGAGGGACACAACAGGAACAGAGGGATAGAAAAAGACTATAGAGATGGAGGGAAGGAGGAGAAAGAGACAGATATACGGGGACAGGGGGGAAATTGGGAGAGTATAGAGGGAGAGATAACAGAGAGGGGGAGCTAAAAGGAGAGACGCGAGAGAGCAGGTGGGAGATGTGACGAGGCTCAGATCTGTGGCCGTGCAGGGCCATTAAACTCAACCCCATGGCGACAGAACGAGACAACCAAGGAGAGGGAGGAAGAGAGGGATTTAAATAAAGGGCCCATCTTAAAATAGACACACCTATTCCTCGTTTGGGATTGAGTTAGCAGGGAGGATAGGCCCATTCTGCCCAGAAAGCCTCTCTCCCCTCTGAACACACCAAACAGAAGAAGGATGTACCACAGTCTCTCTGACTGATCAGCCGTCTGCCTTTTAAAGGACACTTAGGGCTGTTTTCTCACACACACACACGCGCACATACACACACACACATACACGCGCACACGCGCACACACACACACACACGTGCACACACACACACACACACACGCACGCACACACACATACACGCGCACACACACACACACACGTGCACACACACACACACACGTGCACACACACACACATACACGCGCACACACACATACACGCGCACACACACACACACACGCACACGCACGCACGCACGCACGCACGCACATACACACACGCACAAACACACGCATGCACAAACACTCACACACACTCACACGCACGCATGCACACTCACACGCATGCACACACACACACACACACCACTAGACCGTGTACGGAGAAAATCTGTAGGGGCACAGATGACATATTATAAAACACACTAATCATTATTATTATTCATATATATTATCTGTCAGACGCAGTTAAAGGGGCCTTGGCCATTGTAGGAGGTTCTCTGTACATGTGATCGAGAGAGACTGAAGGAGAGAGAGAGACTGAGAGAGAAGAGACTGAAGGAGAGAGAGAGACTGAGAGGGAAGCTGAGGGAGAGAGAGACCGAGAGAGACTGAAGGAGAGAGACCGAGAGAGACTGAAGGAGAGAGAGAGACTGAGAGAGAAGCTGAGGGAGCGAGAGAGACCGAGAGAGACTGAAGGAGAGAGAGAGACTGAAGGAGAGAGAGAGACCGAGAGAGACTGAAGGAGAGAGAGAGACTGCGAGAGAAGCTGAGGGAGAGAGAGAGACCGAGAGAGACTGAAGGAGAGAGAGAGACTGAGAGAGAAGCTGAGGGAGAGAGAGAGAGAGAGAGAGAGACTGAGAGAGACTGAAGGAGAAAGGGAAAGAGAAAGAGTTAGGTTGTATTAATGTAATTAGGGAAGAATACTTTGGTTTTGTTTTCCTCTCTGTTTGAGGAAAATACAGCTGTGGGACACACACACACACACACACACACACACACTGTTAGCTACAGTAATCCGCCACACAGCTGTGTCGTTCCGGAATGTGTGTTCACTTCCTCTACCTTCACACCCTAGCGTTCCTCCTCCCAGCACACACACACACACACACATACACACACACACACACACACACACAAAGAAACAAAGAATTCTCAGTTGGTTTGATTGACACTGGGCTCGTTATTCAGCAGACAATCTGCAGCGTGACTGAGACTCAGAACAAGGTGTGAGAGATGGGGAGGGGTGTTGGGAGGTAGAGAAAGAGGGGGATGAAGGGAGGGGAGGAACACTGTGTGAGAGATGGGGAGGGGTGTTGGGAGGCAGAGAAAGAGGGGGATGAAGGGAGGGGAGGAACACTGTGTGAGAGATGGGGAGGGGTGTTGGGAGGCAGAGAAAGAGGGGGATGAAGGGAGGGGAGGAACACTGTGTGAGAGATGGGGAGGGGTGTTGGGAGGCAGAGAAAGAGGGGGATGAAGGGAGGGGAGGAACACGGTGTGAGAGATAGGGAGGGGTGTTGGGAGGTAGAGAAAGAGGGGGATGAAGGGAGGGGAGGAACACGGTGTGAGAGATGGGGAGGGGTGTTGGGAGGTAGAGAAAGAGGGGGATGAAGGGAGGGGAGGAACACGGTGTGAGAGATGGGGAGGGGTGTTGGGAGGCAGAGAAAGAGGGGGATGAAGGGAGGGGAGGAACATGGGAGTGGTGGGGAGACGGGGAGGGGTGTGGAGGTAGAGAGGATTGGGGGGGTGGATAAAACATGGGGGAAATAAAACGAGAGGGGGTTGATGGTATTATTATCAGCTCTGGACTAATGACAACTCTGTGAGGTGATTATGGACAATAAGAGAGACCAGCTGATAGTTAGTAAAGGCTACTGTACACTACTACACACAACCTACCTGGTTCTGATCCCGACTTCCTGACACACACACACACACACACACACACACACACACACACACACACACACACACACACACACACACACACATTGTGATGTCTTATATTGTCGTAGTGTAGTACAGGCAGTTGTCTCTTTCTCCTAGCAGCATGCGTTAGTGCAGGTATTTTACTCTATAGCTCCAGGCCTTACATGATGCTCTGTAATTATGAGTAGAGCAGCATAAAGAGTGGTACACACACAGAGAGAGACACACACACACACACACACAAACACACACACAGAAACACACACACAGTAGAGTGTATAATTACCGGGAGCCCACACAATACCCCGTCTCAGTGCGCTGCGTCTGTTATTGTCTCTACGGCCACCGTGCGGCAACGGGCGTCTCACTGTGGCAACGGCGTTAACCATACCAGCCTCGGTGCCACTGAATATTCATGAGAGGGGCAGTCTCACTAGATGGCAGTGCAGCCAGCGCCTGGCATGGCTATGCAGATGGACTCACTGGGGAGTGCTGTAAATGAGACAGGAGGTGTGTGTGTGTGTGTGTGTGTGTGTGTGTGTGTGTGTGTGTGTGTGTGTGTGTGTGTGTGTGTGTGTGTGTGTGTGTGTGTGTGTGTGTGTGTGTGTGTGTGTGTGTGTGTGTGTGTGTGTGTGTGTGTGTGTGTGTGTGTGTGTGTGTTGGCAGCATTGAGGATGACTGGGGTTCTTACGTACACAGTATTGTCAGATCCCTGAGATAACAACTCAAATGCTGGAAGAAGAAAGCTAGCAGCATACACCAGTTCTCTGTCTCTCTCCCTCTCTTTATCTCCTTTCTCTCCCTATCTCTCTCTCTCTCTCCTCTCTCTTTATCTCATTTCTCTACCTAGCTCTCTCTGTCATTCTCTCTCCTCTCTTTCTCTTTATCTCCTTTCTCTCTCTCTCTCTCTCTCTCTCTCTCTCTCTCTCTCTCTCTCTCTCTCTCTCTCTCTCCTCTCTCTTTATCTCATTTCTCTCGCTATCTCTCTCTCTCTCTCTCTCTCTCTCTCTCTCTCTCTCTCTCTCTCTCTCTCCTCTCTCTTTATCTCATTTCTCTCGCTATCTCTCTCTGTCTTTCTCTCTCTCCTCTCTTTCTCTTTATCTCCTTTCTCTCCCTATCTCTCTCTGTCTTTCTCTCTCTCCTCTCTCTTTCTCTCCTTTCTCTCCCTATCTCTCTCTGTCTTTCTCTCTCTCCTCTCTCTCCCTCTCTTTATCTCCTTTCTCTCCCTATCTCTCTCTATCCCTCTCTTTATCTCCTTTCTCTCCCTATCTCTCTCTCTCCCTCTCTTTATCCCCTTTCTCTCCCTATCTCTCTCTCTCTCTCCTCTCTCCACCTCTCTCTTTTTCTCCCTTCCTCTCTCCCTCCCTCTCTTTATCCCCTTTCTCTCCCTATCTCTCTCTTTCTCTCACTCTCCCTCTCTTCCTCCCTCACTCTCTCTCCATGTCTCTTTCTACAGTAGTGTTGTGTGGTTATCAGTGTTTAAGGCTCTTTGCTGGGTCTCTCATGTATTCCCTGGTGATTGGCAGCAGATGGAATCCTTCACAACAGCCAGCTTCACAAAATTCAGGAACACGCACACACACACCACTCTCTCTGACGCTTCAAACCCATTCTTCACAAACATCCCAACTATCATCCCAACTACCGCCCCCCCCCATCCCCAAACACACAAAGTACACACACACACACACAAGCCCTGTAAAGATGGTAGTGTATTAGGTGTGCTGGAAATATCAGCTACAGTAAATATCAGCTGAAAATATCAGCTGAAAATATCAGCTACATGACCACAGGTACACCGATTTCAGATATTATGGGTTTAGTATGATGATGATGACGACGATACCAGTGAGATCAAAGATTTTTTTTTTAAATTGTCATTATTTCCTAGCTACTTTTTAAACCGATGCATCCTCCTTGTTTGTGGCATATATTTACTCCTCCCTCCGTCCCTCCCTCTGTCCCTCCCTCCGTCCATCCGTCTGTCTGTGTCTGACTGTAGGACTGTGGGATTAAATTCTCATTGGGTTTTAATTGCAGACGTCTTTTCTAGTGTCATGCTCTGTGTTCGTCCATTTTTCACCCAAACACATGAATTACGAAGAGACAAACAACAGGGAGGGACAGAGAGATGGAGGGAGAGAGCGAGATGAAGAATAGGCACGTTATATTCAGTTGGGAGCTCTCTCTCTCTCTCGCTCTCTCTCTCTCTCTCTCTCTCTCATGTTCCCTCTCTTTAGTAGGCACACAGACAGAGAGACAAGGTGTTCACTGCACAGACAGGTCCATCAATCTTCACACACACACACACACACACACACACACACACACACACACACACACACACACACACACACACACACACACACACACACACACACACACACACACACACACACACACACACACACACACACACACACACACACACACACACACACACACACTCTACAGGATGTCATTACAGTGCAAACAGGACAGAGGTATGTTGGATAGAACCGATCCTTGGAAAAAAAATGCCTTGCACACCAGTAAGGTGTGTGTGTGTGTGTGTGTGTGTGTGTGTGTGTGTGTGTGTGTGTGTGTGTGTGTGTGTGTGTGTGTGTGTGTGTGTGTGTGTGTGTGTGTGTGTGTGTGTGTGTGTGTGTGTGTGTGTGTGTGTGTGCGTGTGTGCGTGTACGTGCGTGTACATTTTTGTGACTGTGTGAGTAAGGCCAGTGAGAGGTGATAGTCAGACAGGATTCAGATCAGTGACCTGGAACACATTGGGTACTGAGAGCTGATTCACACACACACACACACACACACACACACACACACACACACACACACACACACACACACACACACACACACACACACACACACACACACACACACACACACACACACACACACACACACACACACACACACACACACACACACACACACACACACACCACACAGTCAGACAGCGGTAGACATCCATACCTTCTCCTTATACCGAGATGCCAACAGACAGACGCCAGACACAGACAGACACATTTGCCATACACTTAGTCTGTGGAGGAATGCCAATAGATAATCAGCCAATTAGAAACCTATGTGAGAATGCATTTATCAGTTACCTAATCAGCCATGATATACATGGACGCATAAACCACGGTAAGGAGGGTGTGAGGGGTTAGAGGTCAGAGGTTTTAGCATAGTGGTGCACATTGGGTAGTCAATACCCACAGCTGTTAAACAGTTATACAGTACACACACACACACACACACACACACACACACACACACACACACACACACACACACACACACACACACACACACACACACACACACACACACACACACACACACACACACACACACACACACACACACACACACACACACACACACACACACACACACATCCCCCTTATCTTGCCATCCCACCCTCCCCCCTCATATTGGGCTGATGAACCAGTCTAGACATGAGAGCAGGTTTGACAGGCTCTCCCCTGCCCCCCTGCTCACCCTCCCTGGCCCAGGGTTCTCTGGGATAGAGGAATGTTTTCCTTCCAGCTGATGCTCTCTGTGAGGGCAGGACAAGATGAATGTCTGTGCCAACGCTGTCGGGAGAGAGGGAGGAACGGAGGGAGGGTGGGAGAGACGGATGGAGGGAGGGAGGTAGAGAGGGAGAGATGGTGGTGGGGGTCTAGCTAAGTCCAAATACTGTAAGCCTGTCTGTTTGGCCTCTGGCCCAAACTGAGGTGTCTGGTGGATACATTGTAAGTGCAGTATATCATTTTCTAGATCCACTAGTTCTTCAGTATTCAGTAGATCTTCAGTATATACTAGTTCTTCAGTATTCAGTAGATCTTCAGTATATACTAGTTCTTCAGTATTCAGTAGATCTTCAGTATATACTAGTTCTTCAGTATTCAGTAGATCTTCAGTATATAGTAGTTCTTCAGTATATAGTAGCTCTTCAGTATACAGTAGATCTTCAGTATATAGTAGTTCTTCAGTATATAGTAGTTCTTCAGTATTCAGTAGATCTTCAGTATATAGTAGTTCTTCAGTATATAGTAGATCTTCAGTATATAGTAGTTCTTCAGTATATAGTAGTTCTTCAGTATATAGTAGTTCTTCAGTATATAGTAGTTCTTCAGTATAAACTAGTTCTTCAGTATTCAGTAGATCTTCAGTATATAGTAGTTCTTCAGTATTCAGTAGATCTTCAGTATATAGTAGTTCTTCAGTATTCAGTAGATCTTCAGTATATAGTAGTTCTTCAGTATTCAGTAGATCTTCAGTATATAGTAGTTCTTCAGTATACAGCAATTCTTCAGTATATAGTAGTTCTTCAGTATTCAGTAGATCTTCAGTATATAGTAGTTCTTCAGTATATAGTAGTTCTTCAGTATTCAGTAGATCTTCAGTATATAGTAGTTCTTCAGTATATAGTAGTTCTTCAGTATTCAGTAGATCTTCAGTATATAGTAGTTCTTCAGTATATACTAGTTCTTCAGTATTCAGTAGATCTTCAGTATATAGTAGTTCTTCAGTATATACTAGTTCTTCAGTATTCAGTAGATCTTCAGTATATAGTAGTTCTTCAGTATATACTAGTTCTTCAGTATTCAGTAGTTCTTCAGTATATAGTAGTTCTTCAGTATTCAGTAGATCTTCAGTATATAGTAGTTCTTCAGTATATACTAGTTCTTCAGTATTCAGTAGATCTTCAGTATATAGTAGTTCTTCAGTATATACTAGTTCTTCAGTATTCAGTAGTTCTTCAGTATATAGTAGTTCTTCAGTATATAGTAGTTCTTCAGTATATAGTAGTTCTTCAGTATATAGTAGTTCTTCAGTATACAGTAGTTCTTCAGTATATAGTAGATCTTCAGTATACAGCAATTCTTCAGTATTCAGTAGATCTTCAGTATATAGTAGTTCTTCAGTATATAGTAGTTCTTCAGTATGTACTAGTTCTTCAGTATATAGTAGTTCTTCAGTATATAGTAGTTCTTCAGTATACAGCAATTCTTCAGTATTCAGTAGATCTTCAGTATATAGTAGTTCTTCAGTATACAGTAGTTCTTCAGTATACACTAGTTCTTCAGTATAAAGTAGTTATTCCACAGGGATGCTGGCCCATGTTGACTCCAATACGTTCCACAGTTGTGTCAAGTTGGCTGGATGTCCTTTGGATGGTGAACCATTGTTGATAAACACGGGAAACTGTTGAGCGTGAAAAACCCAGCAGTGCTGCAGTTCTTAACACAAACCGATGCACCTGGCACCTACTACCAGACCCTGTTCAAAGCCCTTAAATCTTTTGTCTTGCCCATTCACCCTCTGAATGGCACACACACACAATCCATGTCTCAATTGTCTCAAGGCTTAAAAATCCTTCTTAAACCGGTCTCCTCCCCTTCATCTGCACTGATTGGTGGATTGAAGCCTTTTTGTTTTGTACACTGTGTGTGCGTGCGTGCGTGCGTGCGTGCTCCAGATGGCTGAGAGACAGGTGAGCCAATTAGAGAGTCTCACTACACGGCAACATCATCACAACCACTGGAACGTTACGGCAACACATTCCCAACACTCACACGGTGTTACAGGAACACCGTCACAACAGCGTGACGTTACGGCAACATTACGATCATACACTTTACCTTACTGTAATGTTTACGTCAACCCTCTTAAACTGTATGTCAACTACTACACCTCAACATTACAGCTGTATGTCAACTACTACACCTCAACATTACAGCTGTATGTCAACTACTACACCTCAACATTACAGCTGTATGTCAACTACTACACCTCAACATTACAGCTGTATGTTAACTACTACACATCAACATTACAGCTGTATGTCAACTACTACACCTCAACATTACAGCTGTATGTCAACTACTACACCTCAACATTACAGCTGTATGTTAACTACTACACCTCAACATTACAGCTGTATGTCAACTACTACACCTCAACATTACAGCTGTATGTTAACTACTACACATCAACATTACAGCTGTATGTCAACTACTACACCTCAACATTACAGCTGTATGTCAACTACTACACCTCAACATTACAGCTGTATGTTAACTACTACACATCAACATTACAGCTGTATGTCAACTACTACACCTCAACATTACAGCTGTATGTTAACTACTACACCTCAACATTACAGCTGTATGTTAACTACTACACATCAACATTACAGCTGTATGTCAACTACTACACCTCAACATTACAGCTGTATGTTAACTACTACACATCAACATTACAGCTGTATGTCAACTACTACACCTCAACATTACAGCTGTATGTTAACTACTACACCTCAACATTACAGCTGTACACTCGGCTACATTACAGCAATGTTGACATCAACACCATCCTACTGTACATTGCTATAGAAACTTTACAGTCATACATGTGTACTTTTGGGAACATTCTGTCCTTATGGTATAATCCACCATGTTTTCTCTCTCTCTCTAGACACAGAGAATGTGACAGTCTGCTACTTCACACAGAGTGCTTCCCAAAATACATTTGTGGAACATAGTTGATATTCATTATCCTTCTAATAATGTGCAAATGTTCCACAAGACAGAGTGAGGGAGGAGAGAGAGACAGTGAGGGAGGAGAGAGAGAGTGTGAGGGAGGAGAGAGAGAGAGTGAGGGAGGAGAGAGAGAGTGTGAGGGAGGAGAGAGAGAGTGTGAGGGAGGAGAGAGAGAGAGCGTGGGAGGAGAGAGAGTGTGAGGGAGGAGAGAGAGAGAGAGTGTGAGGGAGGAGAGAGAGAGTGTGAGGGAGGAGAGAGAGAGTGTGAGGGAGGAGAGAGAGAGTGTGAGGGAGGAGAGAGAGAGTGTGAGGGAGGAGAGAGAGAGTGTGAGGGAGGAGAGAGAGAGTGTGAGGGAGGAGAGAGAGAGAGCGTGGGAGGAGAGAGAGAGTGAGGGAGGAGAGAGAGACAGTGAGGGAGGAGAGAGAGACAGTGAGGGAGGAGAGAGAGACAGTGAGGGAGGAGAGAGAGAGTGTGAGGGAGGAGAGAGAGAGTGTGAGGGAGGAGAGAGAGAGTGTGAGGGAGGAGAGAGAGAGTGTGAGGGAGGAGAGAGAGAGTGTGAGGGAGGAGAGAGAGAGTGTGAGGGAGGAGAGAGAGAGAGCGTGGGAGGAGAGAGAGTGTGAGGGAGGAGAGAGAGAGAGTGTGAGGGAGGAGAGAGAGAGAGAGTGAGGGAGGAGAGAGAGTGTGAGGGAGGAGAGAGAGTGTGAGGGAGGAGAGAGAGAGTGTGAGGGAGGAGAGAAAGAGAGAGAGAGAGTGAGGGAGGAGAGAGAGAGTGAGGGAGGAGAGAGAGAGTGTGAGGGAGGAGAGAGAGAGTGTGAGGGAGGAGAGAAAGAGAGAGAGAGAGTGAGGGAGGAGAGAGAGAGTGAGGGAGGAGAGAGAGAGTGTGAGGGAGGAGAGAGAGAGTGTGAGGGAGGAGAGAGAGAGTGTGAGGGAGGAGAGAGAGAGTGTGAGGGAGGAGAGAGAGAGTGTGAGGGAGGAGAGAGAGAGTGTGAGGGAGGAGAGAGAGAGTGTGAGGGAGGAGAGGGAGAGTGTGAGGGAGGAGAGAGAGAGAGTGTGAGGGAGGAGAGAGAAAGAGTGAGGGAGGAGAGGGAGAGAGTGAGGGAGGAGAGAGAGAGTTTGAAGACAGAAGGCATAATCTAAACACAAGGCTACTGTCTCTCTCTCTCTGTCACATTACTGTAAACGGACCAAGGGCAACTATATCGCAGAAATTAATCTCAGAAATAATGAAGGACTTTACTAGTAACGAGCCTTTTGTCGAACATAGTCACACTCACATACTGATGCACTCAGGCATACGCAGACACACACACACACACACACACACACACACACACACACACACACACACACACACACACACACACACACACACACACACACACACACACACACACACACACACACACACACACTATTTATTCACACAAACACTCTGAAACTCGGGACAGGCGTCCTGTTGTGTGTTTTCTTCACTGTTAAGAGATAATTGACAAGCCACAAGGGCTGCTTTTCCCTTAATGGAAGGTGACAAATTCATTTCTATGTGCTAATGCCTGTAAACGGAACAGCCCTGCTTTCTCCTGCTTTCCAATGCACAACCACAGACACCTGCCTGTGTGTGGGGGGGGGTAAAGTGTATGGGTGGGTGTCCGTGTGTATTTGTCCTTCCTTTTTTGTCTGGTGTAGGCCTATATACCAGGGCTTTAAGTCCTAGTTGACCTCAGGGAAGATATTATTATTACCCATGGTGCTCGGTATTAAAGAGGTGTTGATTAGCCTTGTTGATCGCTCCGTTCTCTGCCTCTTTCTTTTTAATCCATCCCTTTGTTTGCGTCATATGGATGTCCTTGGCTTTGGAGTCGGGAGAAGAGAGGAAGAGCGGTTTATCTCTCCCGTGGGTCCTTCATCCATCCATCCATCCTTTTCCATCACTCATTTCAGTGTAGATTGTCTCTCTGAACCCCCCTGTCCTTCTCGGGTTCGTCTGAACCACACAGCCGTTTGTTTACTAACCCATAAGGGCGTTGTCAGGGCGACAAAAGCGCTGTTATCTGTTCCGACGTGAGACTTGAGACGCCACAACGGATGAAAACATCCCATAATGGGTTCTCTTGTCCTCCGCTGTGTGCGCGGGGAAGATAAGATGAATTCTTCATACCCCGGCCTGATTGCAGAATCTTGCATCTAATGCAAGTTTTATTGCCTTCTCCTGTCTTACAGTCAAACTGCCGAGTCAAGCTTTTTCTTTCTTTGGGAAAAACACATCTAAATCATTTATTTTTGTTGTATTTTTCTTGCTAGGAAACAGAGGAGGGAAAGACTGAGA
>NC_060197.1:8826912-8856912 GCF_021184085.1 Oncorhynchus gorbuscha | reverse complement strand
GCAGGAGAGGAGAGGAGAGGAGGAAGGGGGAGGAGGAGAGGAGGAAGGGGGAGAGGAGAGAGGGAAGGGGGAGAGGAGGATGGGGCGGGCAGGGTGGAAAGCAGGAGAATGGAGAGAACGAGGGTAGACTAGACTCCATATTTGGATTTTGGGTGAAAAATGTGCCTGTTTCGTTCCGCTGTCAAATTGATCAAAAACAGATAAAACCTTTTCATGTTTGATCAACAGAATCTCCAACCTCTCCTTCTCTGTATGTCTCTTTTTCCATCTCTCTTGTCCCTCTCTCCCATGTTTCCGGGATTTTGGGGGGGTTGTTGAAAGATGTCTGCTTTGTTTATTTGTATCTCAGTCAGAGAGAGAGTGAGGGAGAAGAGGAGGGAGGTGAGGAAGACGGAGGACAATGGGGCACAGAAACATCCAGCTCCAACGAGACAGACACAGACAAACAATAAGTCTGCCAGCCAGCCACTTCAGTCTGCCGTTCTCTATCTCTCTCTCTCCTCCATATTTAATCTCTCTCTGTCTCCTCATTTAATCTCTCTCTCTCTCCTCCATATTTAATCTCTCTCTGTCTCCTCATTTAATCTCTCTCTCTCTCCTCCACTTTTAATCTCTCTCTCTCTCCTCCACGTTTAATCTCTCTCTCTCTCCTCCATGTTTAATCTCTCCTCCACATTTAATCTCTCTCTCTCCTCCACGTTTAATCTCTCTCTGTCTCCTCCACATTTAATCTCTCTCAGTCTCCTCCACATTTAATCTCTCTCAGTCTCCTCCACATTTAATCTCTCTCTGTCTCCTCCACGTTTAATCTCTCCTCCACATTTAATCTCTCTCTGTCTCCTCCACGTTTAATCTCTCCTCCACATTTAATCTCTCTCTGTCTCCTCCACATTTAATCTCTCCTCCACATTTAATCTCTCTCTGTCTCCTCCACATTTAATCTCTCTCTCTGTCTCCTCCACATTTAATCTCTCTCTCTCCTCCATATTTAATCTCTCGCTGTCTCCTCATTTAATCTCTCTCTCTCTCCTCCATATTTAATCTCTCTCTGTCTCCTCATTTAATCTCTCTCTCTCTCCTCCACTTTTAATCTCTCTCTCTCTCCTCCACGTTTAATCTCTCTCTGTCTCCTCCACATTTAATCTCTCAGTCTCCTCCACATTTAATCTCTCTCAGTCTCCTCCACATTTAATCTCTCTCTGTCTCCTCCACGTTTAATCTCTCCTCCACATTTAATCTCTCTCTGTCTCCTCCACGTTTAATCTCTCCTCCACATTTAATCTCTCTCTGTCTCCTCCACATTTAATCTCTCCTCCACATTTAATCTCTCTCTGTCTCCTCCACATTTAATCTCTCTGTCTCCTCCACATTTAATCTCTCTCTGTCTCCTCCACATTTAATCTCTCCTCCACATTTAATCTCTCCTCCACATTTAATCTCTCTCAGTCTCCTCCACATTTAATCTCTCTCTGTCTCCTCCACGTTTAATCTCTCCTCCACATTTAATCTCTCTCTGTCTCCTCCACGTTTAATCTCTCCTCCACATTTAATCTCTCTCTGTCTCCTCCACGTTTAATCTCTCCTCCACATTTAATCTCTCTCAGTCTCCTCCACATTTAATCTCTCTCTGTCTCCTCCACGTTTAATCTCTCCTCCACATTTAATCTCTCTCAGTCTCCTCCACATTTAATCTCTCTCTGTCTCCTCCACGTTTAATCTCTCCTCCACATTTAATCTCTCTCAGTCTCCTCCACATTTAATCTCTCTCTGTCTCCTCCACGTTTAATCTCTCCTCCACATTTAATCTCTCTCTGTCTCCTCCACATTTAATCTCTCTCCTCCACGTTTAATCTCTCTCTGTCTCCTCCACATTTAATCTCTCTCCTCCATGTTTAATCTCTCTCAGTCTCCTCCACGTTTAATCTCTCTCTGTCTCCTCTACATTTAATCTCTCTCTGTCTCCTCCACATTTAATCTCTCTCAGTCTCCTCCACATTTAATCTCTCTCTCTCCTCCACGTTTAATCTCTCCTCCACATTTAATCTCTCTGTCTCCTCCACATTTAATCTCTCTCTCTCCTCCACATTTAATCTCTCTCTCTCCTCCACGTTTAATCTCTCTCTGTCTCCTCCACATTTAATCTCTCTCAGTCTCCTCCACATTTAATCTCTCTCTGTCTCCTCCACGTTTAATCTCTCCTCCACATTTAATCTCTCTGTCTCCTCCACGTTTAATCTCTCCTCCACATTTAATCTCTCTCTGTCTCCTCCACATTTAATCTCTCCTCCACATTTAATCTCTCTCTGTCTCCTCCACATTTAATCTCTCTATCTCCTCCACATTTAATCTCTCTCTGTCTCCTCCACATTTAATCTCTCCTCCACATTTAATCTCTCCTCCACATTTAATCTCTCTCTGTCTCCTCCACATTTAATCTCTCTCTGTCTCCTCCACGTTTAATCTCTCCTCCACATTTAATCTCTCTCTGTCTCCTCCACGTTTAATCTCTCCTCCACATTTAATCTCTCTCTGTCTCCTCCACATTTAATCTCATCTCCACATTTAATCTCTCTCTGTCTCCTCCACATTTAATCTCTCTCTCTGTCTCCTCCACATTTAATCTCTCTCTGTCTCCTCCACATTTAATCTCTCCTCCACATTTAATCTCTCCTCCACATTTAATCTCTCTCAGTCTCCTCCACATTTAATCTCTCTCTGTCTCCTCCACGTTTAATCTCTCCTCCACATTTAATCTCTCTCCTCCACGTTTAATCTCTCTCTGTCTCCTCCACGTTTAATCTCTCCTCCACATTTAATCTCTCTCTCTGTCTCCTCCACATTTAATCTCTCTCTGTCTCCTCTACATTTAATCTCTCTCAGTCTCCACATTTAATCTCTCTCTCTCCTCCACGTTTAATCTTTCTCTGTCTCCTCCACGTTTAATCTCTCCTCCACATTTAATCTCTCTCTGTCTCCTCCACATTTAATCTCTCTCAGTCTCCTCCACATTTAATCTCTCTCTCTCCTCCACGTTTAATCTCTCTCTGTCTCCTCCACATTTAATCTCTCTCTCTCTCCTCCACATTTAATCTCTCTCTGTCTCCTCCACATTTAATCTCCCTCAGTCTCCTCCACATTTAATCTCTCTCCTCCACGTTTAATCTCTCTCTGTCTCCTCCACATTTAATCTCTCTCTGTCTCCTCTACATTTAATCTCTCTCTGTCTCCTCCACATTTAATCTCTCTCTCTCCTCCACGTTTAATCTCTCCTCCACATTTAATCTCTCTCAGTCTCCTCCACATTTAATCTCTCTCAGTCTCCTCCACATTTAATCTCTCTCTGTCTCCTCCACATTTAATCTCTCTCTGTCTCCTCCACGTTTAATCTCTCTCTGTCTCTTCACGTTAATCTCTCTCTGTCTCCTCCACGTTTAATCTCTCCTCCACGTTTAATCTCTCCTCCACATTTAATCTCTCCTCCACATTTAATCTCTCTCAGTCTCCTCCACATTTAATCTCTCTCAGTCTCCACGTTTAATCTCTCCTCCACATTTAATCTCTCCTCCACATTTAATCTCTCCTCCACATTTAATCTCTCCTCCACATTTAATATCTCTCTGTCTCCTCACATTTAATATCTCTCTGTCTCCTCCACATTTAATATCTCTCGTGTCTCCACATTTAATCTCTCTCAGTCTCCTCCACATTTAATCTCTCTCTCCTCCACATTTAATCTCTCTCAGTCTCCTCCACATTTAATCTCTCCTCCACATTTAATATCTCTCTGTCTGCTCCACATTTAATCTCTCCTCCACATTTAATCTCTCTCAGTCTCCTCCACATTTAATCTCTCTCTCTCTCTCCTCCACATTTAATCTCTCTCTCTCTCCTCCACATTTAATCTCTCCTCCACATTTAATCTCTCTCAGTCTCCTCCACATTTAATCTCTCTCTCTCCTCCACATTTAATCTCTCTCTCTCCTCCACATTTAATCTCTCTCTCCTCCATGTTTAATCTCTCCTCCACATTTAATCTCTCTCTCTCTCCTCCACATTTAATCTCTCTCTGTCTCCTCCACATTTAATCTCTCCTCCACATTTAATCTCTCTCTCCTCCACGTTTAATCTCTCTCTCCTCCACATTTAATCTCTCTGTCTCCTCCACATTTAATCTCTCCTCCACATTTAATCTCTCTCTGTCTCCTCCACATTTAATCTCTCTCTGTCTCCTCCACATTTAATCTCTCCTCCACATTTAATCTCTCGGTCTCCTCCACATTTAATCTCTCCTCCACATTTAATCTCTCCTCCACATTTAATCTCTCTCAGTCTCCTCCACATTTAATCTCTCTCTGTCTCCACATTTAATCTCTCTCTGTCTCCTCCACGTATAATCTCTCCTCCACATTTAATCTCTCCTCCACATTTAATATCTCTCTGTCTCCTCCACATTTAATATCTCTCTGTCTCCACATTTAATCTCTCTCAGTCTCCTCCACATTTAATCTCTCTCTCTCCTCCACATTTAATCTCTCTCAGTCTCCTCCACATTTAATCTCTCCTCCACATTTAATCTCTCCTCCACATTTAATATCTCTCTGTCTCCTCCACATTTAATCTCTCCTCCACATTTAATCTCTCTCTCTCTCTCTCCTCCACATTTAATCTCTCTCTCTCCTCCACATTTAATCTCTCCTCCACATTTAATCTCTCTCCTCCACGTTTAATCTCTCTCTGTCTCCTCCACATTTAATCTCTCTCTGTCTCCTCTACATTTAATCTCTCTCTGTCTCCTCCACATTTAATCTCTCTCGGTCTCCTCCACATTTAATCTCTCTCTCTCCTCCACGTTTAATCTCTCTCTCCTCCACATTTAATCTCTCTCTGTCTTCTCCACATTTAATCTCTCTCAGTCTCCTCCACATTTAATCTCTCTCTGTCTCCTCCACATTTAATCTCTCTCTGTCTCCTCCATGTTTAATCTCTCTCTGTCTCTTCACGTTAATCTCTCTCTGTCTCCTCCACATTTAATCTCTCCTCCACATTTAATCTCTCCTCCACATTTAATCTCTCTCAGTCTCCTCCACATTTAATCTCTCTCAGTCTCCTCCACATTTAATCTCTCTCTGTCTCCTCCACGTTTAATCTCTCCTCCACATTTAATCTCTCCTCCACATTTAATCTCTCCTCCACATTTAATCTCTCCTCCACATTTAATATCTCTCTGTCTCCTCCACATTTAATCTCTCTGTCTCCTCCACATTTAATATCTCTCTGTCTCCACATTTAATCTCTCTCAGTCTCCTCCACATTTAATCTCTCTCTCTCCTCCACATTTAATCTCTCTCAGTCTCCTCCACATTTAATCTCTCCTCCACATTTAATCTCTCCTCCACATTTAATATCTCTCTGTCTCCTCCACATTTAATCTCTCCTCCACATTTAATCTCTCTCAGTCTCCTCCACATTTAATCTCTCTCTCCTCCACATTTAATCTCTCTCTCTCTCCTCCACATTTAATCTCTCCTCCACATTTAATCTCTCTCAGTCTCCTCCACATTTAATCTCTCCTCCACATTTAATCTCTCCTCCACATTTAATCTCTCTCAGTCTCCTCCACATTTAATCTCTCTCTGTCTCCTCCACGTTTAATCTCTCCTCCACATTTAATCTCTCTCTGTCTCCTCCACGTTTAATCTCTCCTCCACATTTAATCTCTCTCTGTCTCCTCCACGTTTAATCTCTCCTCCACATTTAATCTCTCTCAGTCTCCTCCACATTTAATCTCTCTCGGTCTCCTCCACGTTTAATCTCTCCTCCACATTTAATCTCTCTCCTCCACGTTTAATCTCTCTCTGTCTCCTCCACGTTTAATCTCTCCTCCACATTTAATCTCTCTCTCTGTCTCCTCCACATTTAATCTCTCTCTGTCTCCTCTACATTTAATCTCTCTCAGTCTCCACATTTAATCTCTCTCTCTCCTCCACGTTTAATCTTTCTCTGTCTCCTCCACGTTTAATCTCTCCTCCACATTTAATCTCTCTCTGTCTCCTCCACATTTAATCTCTCTCTGTCTCCTCTACATTTAATCTCTCTCTGTCTCCTCCACATTTAATCTCTCTCCTCCACGTTTAATCTCTCCTCCACATTTAATCTCTCTCTCAGTCTCCTCCACATTTAATCTCTCTCAGTCTCCTCCACATTTAATCTCTCTCTGTCTCCTCCACATTTAATCTCTCTCTGTCTCCTCCACGTTTAATCTCTCTCTGTCTCTTCACGTTAATCTCTCTCTGTCTCCTCCACGTTTAATCTCTCCTCCACATTTAATCTCTCCTCCACATTTAATCTCTCTCAGTCTCCTCCACATTTAATCTCTCTCAGTCTCCTCCACATTTAATCTCTCTCTGTCTCCACGTTTAATCTCTCCTCCACATTTAATCTCTCCTCCACATTTAATCTCTCCTCCACATTTAATCTCTCCTCCACATTTAATATCTCTCTGTCTCCTCACATTTAATATCTCTCTGTCTCCTCCACATTTAATATCTCTCTGTCTCCACATTTAATCTCTCTCAGTCTCCTCCACATTTAATCTCTCTCTCCTCCACATTTAATCTCTCTCAGTCTCCTCCACATTTAATCTCTCCTCCACATTTAATATCTCTCTGTCTGCTCCACATTTAATCTCTCCTCCACATTTAATCTCTCTCAGTCTCCTCCACATTTAATCTCTCCTCCACATTTAATCTCTCTCTCTCTCCTCCACATTTAATCTCTCCTCCACATTTAATCTCTCTCAGTCTCCTCCACATTTAATCTCTCTCTCTCCTCCACATTTAATCTCTCTCTCTCCTCCACATTTAATCTCTCTCCTCCATGTTTAATCTCTCCTCCACATTTAATCTCTCTCTCTCTCCTCCACATTTAATCTCTCTCTGTCTCCTCCACATTTAATCTCTCCTCCACATTTAATCTCTCTCTCTCTCCTCCACGTTTAATCTCTCTCTCTCTCCTCCACATTTAATCTCTCTGTCTCCTCCACATTTAATCTCTCCTCCACATTTAATCTCTCTCTGTCTCCTCCACATTTAATCTCTCTCTGTCTCCTCCACATTTAATCTCTCCTCCACATTTAATCTCTCGGTCTCCTCCACATTTAATCTCTCCTCCACATTTAATCTCTCCTCCACATTTAATCTCTCTCAGTCTCCTCCACATTTAATCTCTCTCTGTCTCCACATTTAATCTCTCTGTCTCCTCCACGTATAATCTCTCCTCCACATTTAATCTCTCCTCCACATTTAATATCTCTCTGTCTCCTCCACATTTAATATCTCTCTGTCTCCACATTTAATCTCTCTCAGTCTCCTCCACATTTAATCTCTCTCTCTCCTCCACATTTAATCTCTCTCAGTCTCCTCCACATTTAATCTCTCCTCCACATTTAATCTCTCCTCCACATTTAATATCTCTCTGTCTCCTCCACATTTAATCTCTCCTCCACATTTAATCTCTCTCTCTCTCTCCTCCACATTTAATCTCTCTCTCTCTCCTCCACATTTAATCTCTCCTCCACATTTAATCTCTCTCCTCCACGTTTAATCTCTCTCTGTCTCCTCCACATTTAATCTCTCTCTGTCTCCTCTACATTTAATCTCTCTCTGTCTCCTCCACATTTAATCTCTCTCTCTCCTCCACGTTTAATCTCTCCTCCACATTTAATCTCTCTCAGTCTCCTCCACATTTAATCTCTCTCAGTCTCCTCCACATTTAATCTCTCTCTGTCTCCTCCACATTTAATCTCTCTCTGTCTCCTCCACGTTTAATCTCTCTCTGTCTCTTCACGTTAATCTCTCTCTGTCTCCTCCACGTTTAATCTCTCCTCCACATTTAATCTCTCCTCCACATTTAATCTCTCTCAGTCTCCTCCACATTTAATCTCTCTCAGTCTCCTCCACATTTAATCTCTCTCTGTCTCCACGTTTAATCTCTCCTCCACATTTAATCTCTCCTCCACATTTAATCTCTCCTCCACATTTAATCTCTCCTCCACATTTAATATCTCTCTGTCTCCCTCACATTTAATATCTCTCTGTCTCCTCCACATTTAATATCTCTCTGTCTCCACATTTAATCTCTCTCAGTCTCCTCCACATTTAATCTCTCTCTCTCCTCCACATTTAATCTCTCTCAGTCTCCTCCACATTTAATCTCTCCTCCACATTTAATATCTCTCTGTCTGCTCCACATTTAATCTCTCCTCCACATTTAATCTCTCTCAGTCTCCTCCACATTTAATCTCTCTCTCTCCTCCACATTTAATCTCTCTCTCTCTCCTCCACATTTAATCTCTCCTCCACATTTAATCTCTCTGTCTCCTCCACATTTAATCTCTCTCTCCTCCACATTTAATCTCTCTCTCTCCTCCACATTTAATCTCTCCTCCATGTTTAATCTCTCCTCCACATTTAATCTCTCTCTCTCCTCCACATTTAATCTCTCTCTGTCTCCTCCACATTTAATCTCTCCTCCACATTTAATCTCTCTCTCTCCTCCACATTTAATCTCTCTCTCTCTCCTCCACATTTAATCTCTCTGTCTCCTCCACATTTAATCTCTCCTCCACATTTAATCTCTCTCTGTCTCCTCCACATTTAATCTCTCTCTGTCTCCTCCACATTTAATCTCTCCTCCACATTTAATCTCTCGGTCTCCTCCACATTTAATCTCTCCTCCACATTTAATCTCTCCTCCACATTTAATCTCTCAGTCTCCTCCACATTTAATCTCTCTCTGTCTCCACATTTAATCTCTCTCTGTCTCCTCCACGTTAATCTCTCCTCCACATTTAATCTCTCCTCCACATTTAATATCTCTCTGTCTCCTCCACATTTAATATCTCTCTGTCTCCACATTTAATCTCTCTCAGTCTCCTCCACATTTAATCTCTCTCTCTCCTCCACATTTAATCTCTCTCAGTCTCCTCCACATTTAATCTCTCCTCCACATTTAATCTCTCCTCCACATTTAATATCTCTCTGTCTCCTCCACATTTAATCTCTCCTCCACATTTAATCTCTCTCTCTCTCTCTCCTCCACATTTAATCTCTCTCTCTCTCCTCCACATTTAATCTCTCCTCCACATTTAATCTCTCTCCTCCACGTTTAATCTCTCTCTGTCTCCTCCACATTTAATCTCTCTCTGTCTCCTCTACATTTAATCTCTCTCTGTCTCCTCCACATTTAATCTCTCTCGGTCTCCTCCACATTTAATCTCTCTCTCTCCTCCACGTTTAATCTCTCTCTCTCCTCCACGTTTAATCTCTCTCTGTCTTCTCCACATTTAATCTCTCTCAGTCTCCTCCACATTTAATCTCTCTCTGTCTCCTCCACATTTAATCTCTCTCTGTCTCCTCCATGTTTAATCTCTCTCTGTCTCTTCACGTTAATCTCTCTCTGTCTCCTCCACGTTTAATCTCTCCTCCACATTTAATCTCTCCTCCACATTTAATCTCTCTCAGTCTCCTCCACATTTAATCTCTCTCAGTCTCCTCCACATTTAATCTCTCTCTGTCTCCTCCACGTTTAATCTCTCCTCCACATTTAATCTCTCCTCCACATTTAATCTCTCCTCCACATTTAATCTCTCCTCCACATTTAATATCTCTCTGTCTCCTCCACATTTAATATCTCTCTGTCTCCTCCACATTTAATATCTCTCTGTCTCCACATTTAATCTCTCTCAGTCTCCTCCACATTTAATCTCTCTCTCTCCTCCACATTTAATCTCTCTCAGTCTCCTCCACATTTAATCTCTCCTCCACATTTAATCTCTCCTCCACATTTAATATCTCTCTGTCTCCTCCACATTTAATCTCTCCTCCACATTTAATCTCTCTCAGTCTCCTCCACATTTAATCTCTCTCTCTCTCCTCCACATTTAATCTCTCCTCCACATTTAATCTCTCCTCCACATTTAATCTCTCTCAGTCTCCTCCACATTTAATCTCTCCTCCACATTTAATCTCTCCTCCACATTTAATCTCTCTCAGTCTCCTCCACATTTAAATCTCTCTGTCTCCTCGTTTAATCTCTCCTCCACATTTAATCTCTCTCTGTCTCCTCCACGTTTAATCTCTCCTCCACATTTAATCTCTCTCTGTCTCCTCCACGTTTAATCTCTCCTCCACATTTAATCTCTCTCAGTCTCCTCCACATTTAATCTCTCTCTGTCTCCTCCACGTTTAATCTCTCCTCCACATTTAATCTCTCTCCTCCACGTTTAATCTCTCTCTGTCTCCTCCACGTTTAATCTCTCCTCCACATTTAATCTCTCTCTCTGTCTCCTCCACATTTAATCTCTCTCTGTCTCCTCTACATTTAATCTCTCTCAGTCTCCACATTTAATCTCTCTCTCTCCTCCACGTTTAATCTTTCTCTGTCTCCTCCACGTTTAATCTCTCCTCCACATTTAATCTCTCTCTCTGTCTCCTCCACATTTAATCTCTCTCAGTCTCCTCCACATTTAATCTCTCTCTCTCCTCCACATTTAATCTCTCTCAGTCTCCTCCACATTTAATCTCTCTCTGTCTCCTCCACATTTAATCTCTCTCTGTCTCCTCCACGTTTAATCTCTCTCTGTCTCTTCACGTTTAATCTCTCTCTGTCTCCTCCACGTTTAATCTCTCCTCCACATTTAATCTCTCTCTGTCTCCTCCACATTTAATCTCTCTCTCTCTCCTCCACATTTAATCTCTCTCTGTCTCCTCCACATTTAATCTCTCTCAGTCTCCTCCACATTTAATCTCTCTCCTCCACGTTTAATCTCTCTCTGTCTCCTCCACATTTAATCTCTCTCTGTCTCCTCTACATTTAATCTCTCTCTGTCTCCTCCACATTTAATCTCTCTCTCTCCTCCACGTTTAATCTCTCCTCCACATTTAATCTCTCTCAGTCTCCTCCACATTTAATCTCTCTCAGTCTCCTCCACATTTAATCTCTCTCTGTCTCCTCCACATTTAATCTCTCTCTGTCTCCTCCACGTTTAATCTCTCTGTCTCTTCACGTTAATCTCTCTCTGTCTCCTAACGTTTAATCTCTCCTCCACATTTAATCTCTCCTCCACATTTAATCTCTCTCAGTCTCCTCCACATTTAATCTCTCTCAGTCTCCTCCACATTTAATCTCTCTCTGTCTCCACGTTTAATCTCTCCTCCACATTTAATCTCTCCTCCACATTTAATCTCTCCTCCACATTTAATCTCTCCTCCACATTTAATATCTCTCTGTCTCCCTCACATTTAATATCTCTCTGTCTCCTCCACATTTAATATCTCTCTGTCTCCACATTTAATCTCTCTCAGTCTCCTCCACATTTAATCTCTCTCTCTCCTCCACATTTAATCTCTCTCAGTCTCCTCCACATTTAATCTCTCCTCCACATTTAATATCTCTCTGTCTGCTCCACATTTAATCTCTCCTCCACATTTAATCTCTCTCAGTCTCCTCCACATTTAATCTCTCTCTCTCTCTCCTCCACATTTAATCTCTCTCTCTCTCCTCCACATTTAATCTCTCCTCCACATTTAATCTCTCTCAGTCTCCTCCACATTTAATCTCTCTCTCTCCTCCACATTTAATCTCTCTCTCTCCTCCACATTTAATCTCTCTCTCCTCCATGTTTAATCTCTCCTCCACATTTAATCTCTCTCTCTCTCCTCCACATTTAATCTCTCTCTGTCTCCTCCACATTTAATCTCTCCTCCACATTTAATCTCTCTCTCTCTCCTCCACGTTTAATCTCTCTCTCTCTCCTCCACATTTAATCTCTCTGTCTCCTCCACATTTAATCTCTCCTCCACATTTAATCTCTCTCTGTCTCCTCCACATTTAATCTCTCTCTGTCTCCTCCACATTTAATCTCTCCTCCACATTTAATCTCTCGGTCTCCTCCACATTTAATCTCTCCTCCACATTTAATCTCTCCTCCACATTTAATCTCTCTCAGTCTCCTCCACATTTAATCTCTCTCTGTCTCCACATTTAATCTCTCTCTGTCTCCTCCACGTATAATCTCTCCTCCACATTTAATCTCTCCTCCACATTTAATATCTCTCTGTCTCCTCCACATTTAATATCTCTCTGTCTCCACATTTAATCTCTCTCAGTCTCCTCCACATTTAATCTCTCTCTCTCCTCCACATTTAATCTCTCTCAGTCTCCTCCACATTTAATCTCTCCTCCACATTTAATCTCTCCTCCACATTTAATATCTCTCTGTCTCCTCCACATTTAATCTCTCCTCCACATTTAATCTCTCTCTCTCTCCTCCACATTTAATCTCTCTCTCTCTCCTCCACATTTAATCTCTCCTCCACATTTAATCTCTCTCCTCCACGTTTAATCTCTCTCTGTCTCCTCCACATTTAATCTCTCTCTGTCTCCTCTACATTTAATCTCTCTCTGTCTCCTCCACATTTAATCTCTCTCGGTCTCCTCCACATTTAATCTCTCTCTCTCCTCCACATTTAATCTCTCTCTCTCCTCCACGTTTAATCTCTCTCTGTCTTCTCCACATTTAATCTCTCTCAGTCTCCTCCACATTTAATCTCTCTCTGTCTCCTCCACATTTAATCTCTCTCTGTCTCCTCCATGTTTAATCTCTCTCTGTCTCTTCACGTTAATCTCTCTCTGTCTCCTCCACGTTTAATCTCTCCTCCACATTTAATCTCTCCTCCACATTTAATCTCTCTCAGTCTCCTCCACATTTAATCTCTCTCAGTCTCCTCCACATTTAATCTCTCTCTGTCTCCTCCACGTTTAATCTCTCCTCCACATTTAATCTCTCCTCCACATTTAATCTCTCCTCCACATTTAATCTCTCCTCCACATTTAATATCTCTCTGTCTCCTCCACATTTAATATCTCTCTGTCTCCTCCACATTTAATATCTCTCTGTCTCCACATTTAATCTCTCTCAGTCTCCTCCACATTTAATCTCTCCTCCACATTTAATCTCTCTCAGTCTCCTCCACATTTAATCTCTCCTCCACATTTAATCTCTCCTCCACATTTAATATATCTCTGTCTCCTCCACATTTAATCTCTCCTCCACATTTAATCTCTCTCAGTCTCCTCCACATTTAATCTCTCTCTCTCCTCCACATTTAATCTCTCTCTCTCTCCTCCACATTTAATCTCTCCTCCACATTTAATCTCTCTCAGTCTCCTCCACATTTAATCTCTCTCTCTCTCCTCCACATTTAATCTCTCTCTCTCCTCCACATTTAATCTCTCTCTCTCCTCCATGTTTAATCTCTCCTCCACATTTAATCTCTCTCTCTCTCCTCCACATTTAATCTCTCTCTGTCTCCTCCACATTTAATCTCTCCTCCACATTTAATCTCTCTCTGTCTCCTCCACATTTAATCTCTCTCTGTCTCCTCCACATTTAATCTCTCCTCCACATTTAATCTATCCTCCACATTTAATCTCTCCTCCACATTTAATCTCTCTCAGTCTCCTCCACATTTAGTCTCTCTCTCTGTCTCCACATTTAATCTCTCTCTGTCTCCTCCACGTTTAATCTCTCCTCCACATTTAATCTCTCCTCCACATTTAATCTCTCCTCCACATTTAATCTCTCCTCCACATTTAATATCTCTCTGTCTCCGCCACATTTAATATCTCTCTGTCTCCTCCACATTTAATATCTCTCTGTCTCCACATTTAATCTCTCTCAGTCTCCTCCACATTTAATCTCTCTCTCTCCTCCACATTTAATCAGTCTCCTCCACATTTAATCTCTCCTCCACATTTAATCTCTCTCAGTCTCCTCCACATTTAATCTCTCCTCCACATTTAATATCTCTCTGTCTCCTCCACATTTAATCTCTCCTCCACATTTAATCTCTCTCTCTCCTCCACATTTAATCTCTCTCTCTCTCCTCCACATTTAATCTCTCCTCCACATTTAATCTCTCTCAGTCTCCTCCACATTTAATCTCTCTCTCTCTCCTCCACATTTAATCTCTCTCTCTCCTCCACATTTAATCTCTCTCTCTCCTCCATGTTTAATCTCTCCTCCACATTTAATCTCTCTCTCTCCTCCACAATTAATCTCTCTCTGTCTCCTCCACATTTAATCTCTCCTCCACATTTAATCTCTCTCTCTCTCCTCCACGTTTAATCTCTCTCTCTCTCCTCCACATTTAATCTCTCTCTGTCTCCTCCACATTTAATCTCTCCTCCACATTTAATCTCTCTCTGTCTCCTCCACATTTAATCTCTCTCTGTCTCCTCCACATTTAATCTCTCCTCCACATTTAATCTCTCGGTCTCCTCCACATTTAATCTCTCCTCCACATTTAATCTCTCCTCCACATTTAATCTCTCTGTCTCCTCCACATTTAATCTCTCTCTCTGTCTCCACATTTAATCTCTCTCAGTCTCCTCCACATTTAATCTCTCTCTCTCCTCCACATTTAATCTCTCTCAGTCTCCTCCACATTTAATCTCTCCTCCACATTTAATCTCTCCTCCACATTTAATATATCTCTGTCTCCTCCACATTTAATCTCTCCTCCACATTTAATCTCTCTCTCTCTCCTCCACATTTAATCTCTCTCTCTCTCCTCCACATTTAATCTCTCCTCCACATTTAATCTCTCTCCTCCACATTTAATCTCTCTCTGTCTCCTCCACATTTAATCTCTCTCTGTCTCCTCTACATTTAATCTCTCTCTGTCTCCTCCACATTTAATCTCTCTCGGTCTCCTCCACATTTAATCTCTCTCTCTCCTCCACGTTTAATCTCTCTCTCCTCCACGTTTAATCTCTCTCTGTCTTCTCCACATTTAATCTCTCCTCCACATTTAATCTCTCTCTCTCTCCTCCACATTTAATCTCTCTCAGTCTCCTCCACATTTAATCTCTCTCTGTCTCCTCCACATTTAATCTCCTCCACATTTAATCTCTCTGTCTCCTCCACATTTAATCTCTCTCTGTCTCCTCCACATTTAATCTCTCCTCCACTCTCTCGGTCTCCTCCACATTTAATCTCTCCTCCACATTTAATCTCTCCTCCACATTTAATCTCTCTGTCTCCTCCACATTTAATCTCTCTCTCTGTCTCCACATTTAATCTCTCTCAGTCTCCTCCACATTTAATCTCTCTCTCTCCTCCACATTTAATCTCTCTCAGTCTCCTCCACATTTAATCTCTCCTCCACATTTAATCTCTCCTCCACATTTAATATATCTCTGTCTCCTCCACATTTAATCTCTCCTCCACATTTAATCTCTCTCTCTCTCCTCCACATTTAATCTCTCATTTAATCTCTCCTCCACATTTAATCTCTCTCTCCACATTTAATCTCTCTCTGTCTCCTCCACATTTAATCTCTCTCTGTCTCCTCTACATTTAATCTCTCTCTGTCTCCTCCACATTTAATCTCTCTCGGTCTCCTCCACATTTTCTCTCTCTCTCCTCCACGTTTAATCTCTCTCTCCTCCATTTAATCTCTCTCTGTCTTCTCCACATTTAATCTCTCTCAGTCTCCTCCACATTTAATCTCTCTCTGTCTCCTCCACATTTAATCTCTCTCTGTCTCCTCCACATTTAATCTCTCTCTGTCTCCTCCACGTTTAATCTCTCCTCCACATTTAATCTCTCCTCCACATTTAATCTCTCTCAGTCTCCTCCACATTTAATCTCTCTCAGTCTCCTCCACATTTAATCTCTCTCTGTCTCCTCCACGTTTAATCTCTCCTCCACATTTAATCTCTCCTCCACATTTAATCTCTCCTCCACATTTAATCTCTCCTCCACATTTAATATCTCTCTGTCTCCTCCACATTTAATATCTCTCTGTCTCCTCCACATTTAATATCTCTCTGTCTCCACATTTAATCTCTCTCAGTCTCCTCCACATTTAATCTCTCTCTCCTCCACATTTAATCTCTCTCAGTCTCCTCCACATTTAATCTCTCCTCATTTAATCTCTCCTCCACATTTAATATCTATCTGTCTTCTCCACATTTAATCTCTCCTCCACATTTAATCTCTCTCAGTCTCCTCCACATTTAATCTCTCTCTCTCTCTCCTCCACATTTAATCTCTCTCTCTCTCCTCCACATTTAATCTCTCCTCCACATTTAATCTCTCTCAGTCTCCTCCACATTTAATCTCTCTCTCTCTCCTCCACATTTAATCTCTCTCTCTCCTCCACATTTAATCTCTCTCTCTCCTCCATGTTTAATCTCTCCTCCACATTTAATCTCTCTCTCTCTCCTCCACATTTAATCTCTCTCAGTCTCCTCCACATTTAATCTCTCCTCCACATTTAATCTCTCTCTGTCTCCTCCACATTTAATCTCTCCTCCACATTTAATCTCTCCTCCACATTTAATCTCTCCTCCACATTTAATCTCTCCTCCACATTTAATCTCTCTCAGTCTCCTCCACATTTAATCTCTCTCTCTCCTCCACATTTAATCTCTCTCAGTCTCCTCCACATTTAATCTCTCCTCCACATTTAATCTCTCCTCCACATTTAATATCTCTCTGTCTCTCCTCCACATTTAATCTCTCTCTCTCTCCTCCACATTTAATCTCTCCTCCACATTTAATCTCTCTCAGTCTCCTCCACATTTAATCTCTCTCTCTCTCCTCCACATTTAATCTCTCTCTCTCCTCCACATTTAATCTCTCTCTCTCCTCCATGTTTAATCTCTCCTCCACATTTAATCTCTCTCTCTCTCCTCCACATGTAATATCTCTCTGTCTCCTCCACATTTAATCTCTCCTCCACATTTAAATCTCTCTCTCTCTCCTCCACGTTTAATCTCTCTCTGTCTCCTCCACATTTAATCTCTCCTCCACATTTAATCTCTCTCTGTCTCCTCCACATTTAATCTCTCTCTGTCTCCCTCACATTTAATCTCTCCTCCACATTTAATCTATCGGTCTCCTCCACATTTAATCTCTCCTCCACATTTAATCTCTCCTCCACATTTAATCTCTCTCAGTCTCCTCCACATTTAATCTCTCTCTCTGTCTCCACATTTAATCTCTCTCTGTCTCCTCCACGTTTAATCTCTCCTCCACATTTAATCTCTCCTCCACATTTAATATCTCTCTGTCTCCTCCACATTTAATATCTCTCTGTCTCCTCCACATTTAATATCTCTCTGTCTCCACATTTAATCTCTCTCAGTCTCCTCCACATTTAATCTCTCTCTCTCCTCCACATTTAATCTCTCTCAGTCTCCTCCACATTTAATCTCTCCTCCACATTTAATCTCTCCTCCACATTTAATATATCTCTGTCTCCTCCACATTTAATCTCTCCTCCACATTTAATCTCTCTCTCTCTCCTCCACATTTAATCTCTCTCTCTCTCCTCCACATTTAATCTCTCCTCCACATTTAATCTCTCTCCTCCACGTTTAATCTCTCTCTGTCTCCTCCACATTTAATCTCTCTCTGTCTCCTCTACATTTAATCTCTCTCTGTCTCCTCCACATTTAATCTCTCTCGGTCTCCTCCACATTTAATCTCTCTCTCTCCTCCACATTTAATCTCTCTCTGTCTCCTCTACATTTAATCTCTCTCTGTCTTCTCCACATTTAATCTCTCTCAGTCTCCTCCACATTTAATCTCTCTCAGTCTCCTCCACATTTAATCTCTCTCTGTCTCCTCCACGTTTAATCTCTCTCTGTCTCTTTACGTTAATCTCTCTCTGTCTCCTCCACGTTTAATCTCTCCTCCACATTTAATCTCTCCTCCACATTTAATCTCTCTCAGTCTCCTCCACATTTAATCTCTCTCAGTCTCCTCCACATTTAATCTCTCTCTGTCTCCTCCACGTTTAATCTCTCCTCCACATTTAATCTCTCCTCCACATTTAATCTCTCCTCCACATTTAATCTCTCCTCCACATTTAATATCTCTCTGTCTCCCTCACATTTAATATCTCTCTCTCTCCTCCACATTTAATCTCTCTCAGTCTCCTCCACATTTAATCTCTCCTCCACATTTAATCTCTCCTCCACATTTAATATCTCTCTGTCTCCTCCACATTTAATCTCTCCTCCACATTTAATCTCTCTCTCTCTCTCCTCCACGTTTAATCTCTCTCTCTCTCCTCCACATTTAATCTCCTCCACATTTAATCTCTCTCAGTCTCCTCCACATTTAATCTCTCTCTCTCTCCTCCACATTTAATCTCTCTCTCTCCTCCACATTTAATCTCTCTCTCTCCTCCATGTTTAATCTCTCCTCCACATTTAATCTCTCTCTCTCTCCTCCACATTTAATCTCTCTCTGTCTCCTCCACATTTAATCTCTCCTCCACATTTAATCTCTCTCTCTCTCCTCCACGTTTAATCTCTCTCTCTCCTCCACATTTAATCTCTCTCTGTCTCCTCCACATTTAATCTCTCCTCCACATTTAATCTCTCTCTGTCTCCTCCACATTTAATCTCTCTCTGTCTCCTCCACATTTAATCTCTCCTCCACATTTAATCTCTCGGTCTCCTCCACATTTAATCTCTCCTCCACATTTAATTTCTCCTCCACATTTAATCTCTCTCAGTCTCCTCCACATTTAATCTCTCTCTCTGTCTCCACATTTAATATCTCTCTGTCTCCACATTTAATCTCTCTCAGTCTCCTCCACATTTAATCTCTCTCTCTCCTCCACATTTAATCTCTCTCAGTCTCCTCCACATTTAATCTCTCCTCCACATTTAATCTCTCCTCCACATTTAATATCTCTCTGTCTCCTCCACATTTAATCTCTCATCCACATTTAATCTCTCTCAGTCTCCTCCACATTTAATCTCTCTCTCTCTCTCCTCCACATTTAATCTCTCCTCCACATTTAATCTCTCTGTCTCCTCCACATTTAATCTCTCTCTCTCTCCTCCACATTTAATCTCTCTCTCTCCTCCACATTTAATCTCTCTCTCTCCTCCATGTTTAATCTCTCCTCCACATTTAATCTCTCTCTCTCTCCTCCACATTTAATCTCTCTGTCTCCTCCACATTTAATCTCTCCTCCACATTTAATCTCTCTCTGTCTCCTCCACATTTAATCTCTCCTCCACATTTAATCTCTCCTCCACATTTAATCTCTCCTCCACATTTAATCTCTCTCAGTCTCCTCCACATTTAGTCTCTCTCTCTGTCTCCACATTTAATCTCTCTCTGTCTCCTCCACGTTTAATCTCTCCTCCACATTTAATCTCTCCTCCACATTTAATCTCTCCTCCACATTTAATCTCTCCTCCACATTTAATCTCTCTGTCTCCTCCACATTTAATCTCTCTCTCTCCACATTTAATCTCTCTCAGTCTCCTCCACATTTAATCTCTCCTCCACATTTAATATCTCTCTGTCTCCTCCACATTTAATCTCTCCTCCACATTTAATCTCTCTCTCTCTCTCCTCCACATTTAATCTCTCTCAGTCTCCTCCACATTTAATCTCTCTCTGTCTCCACATTTAATCTCTCTCTCTCTCCTCCACATTTAATCTCTCCTCCACATTTAATCTCCTCTGTCTGTCTCCTCCACATTTAATATCTCTCTGTCTCCTCCACATTTAATATCTCTCTGTCTCCACATTTAATCTCTCTCAGTCTCCTCCACATTTAATCTCTCTCTCTCCTCCACATTTAATCTCTCTCAGTCTCCTCCACATTTAATCTCTCCTCCACATTTAATCTCTCCTCCACATTTAATATATCTCTGTCTCCTCCACATTTAATCTCTCCTCCACATTTAATCTCTCTCTCTCCTCCACATTTAATCTCTCTCCTCCACATTTAATCTCTCCTCCACATTTAATCTCTCCTCCACGTTTAATCTCTCTCTGTCTCCTCCACATTTAATCTCTCTCTGTCTCCTCTACATTTAATCTCTCTGTCTCCTCCACATTTAATCTCTCTCGGTCTCCTCCACATTTAATCTCTCTCTCCTCCATGTTTAATCTCTCCTCCACATTTAATCTCTCTCTCTCCTCCACATTTAATCTCTCTGTCTCCTCCACATTTAATCTCTCCTCCACATTTAATCTCTCTCTCCTCCACGTTTAATCCACATTTAATCTCTCTGTCTCCTCCACATTTAATCTCTCCTCCACATTTAATCTCTGTCTCTCCTCCACATTTAATCTCTGTCTCCTCCACATTTAATCTCTCTCTGTCTCCTCCACATTTAATCTCTCCTCATTTAATCTCCTCCACATTTAATCTCTCCACATTTAATCTCTCTCTGTCTCCTCCACATTTAATCTCTCTGTCTCCTCCACATTTAATCTCTCTCCACATTTAATCTCTCCTCCACATTTAATCTCTCCTCCACATTTAATCTCTCTGTCTCCTCCACATTTAATATCTCTCTGTCTCCACATTTAATCTCTCTCAGTCTCCTCCACATTTAATCTCTCTCTCCTCCACATTTAATCTCTCAGTCTCCTCCACATTTAATCTCTCCTCATTTAATCTCTCTCCTCCACATTTAATCTCTCTCAGTCTCCTCCACATTTAATCTCTCCTCCACATTTAATCTCTCCTCCACATTTAATCTCTCTCTGTCTCTCCACATTTAATCTCCTCCACTCTCAGTCTCCTCCACATTTAATCTCTCTCTCTCTCCTCCACATTTAATCTCTCTCCTCCACTCTCTCCTCCACATTTAATCTCTCTCAGTCTCCTCCACATTTAATCTCTCTGTCTCCTCCACATTTAATCTCTCTCTCTCCTCCACATTTAATCTCTCCTCCACATTTGTCTCTCCTCCACATTTAATCTCTCTCAGTCTCCTCCACATTTAATCTCTCCACATTTAATCCACATTTAATATCTCTCTGTCTCTCCTCCACTCTCTCCTCCACATTTAATCTCTCTCTCTCTCCTCCACATTTAATCTCATTTAATCTCTCTGTCTCCTCCACATTTAATCTCTCCTCCACAATCTCTGTCTCCTCCACATTTAATCTCTCCTCCACATTTAATCTCTCTCTCCTCCACATTTAATCTCTCTCTCTCTCCACATTTAATCTCTCCTCCACATTTAATCTCTCCTCCACATTTAATCTCTCCTCCACATTTAATCTCTCTCAGTCTCCTCCACATTTAATCTCTCTCTCTCTCCTCCACATTTAATCTCTCTCTGTTCCACATTTAATCTCTCTCCTCCACATTTAATCTCTCCTCCACATTTAATCTCTCTCTCTCTCCTCCACATTTAATCTCTCCTCTGTCTCCTCCACATTTAATCTCTCCTCCACATTTAATCTCTCTCTGTCTCCTCCACATTTAATCTCTCCTCCACATTTAATCTCTCTCTCTCCTCCACATTTAATCTCTCCTCCACATTTAATCTCTCTCTCCACATTTAATCTCTCTGTCTCCTCCACATTTAATCTCTCTCTCTCTCTGTCTCCTCCACATTTAATCTCTCTCTGTCTCCTCCACATTTAATCTCTCTCCTCCACATTTAATCTCTCTGTCTCCTCCACATTTAATCTCTCCTCCACATTTAATCTCTCTCTCTCTCCTCCACATTTAATATCTCTCTGTCTCCTCCACATTTAATCTCTCTCTGTCTCCTCCACATTTAATCTCTCTCAGTCTCCTCCACATTTAATCTCTCTCTGTCTCCTCCACATTTAATCTCTCCACATTTAATCTCTCCTCCACATTTTAATCTCTCCTCTGTCTCCTCCACATTTAATCTCTCCTCCACATTTAATCTCTCTCTCTCCTCCACATTTAATCTCTCTCCACATTTAATCTCCTCCACATTTAATCTCTCTGTCTCCTCCACATTTAATCTCTCTCTGTCTCCTCCACATTTAATCTCTCTCTGTCTCCTCCACATTTAATCTCTCTCTCTCCTCCACATTTAATCTCTCTCTCTCATTTAATCTCTCCTCCACATTTAATCTCTCTCAGTCTCCTCCACATTTAATCTCTCTCTGTCTCTCCACATTTAATCTCTCTCTCTGTCTCCTCCTCTGTCTCCTCCACATTTAATCTCTCTCTCTCCTCCACATTTAATCTCTCTCTCTCCTCCACATTTAATCTCTCTCTGTCTCCTCCACATTTAATCTCTCTGTCTCCTCCACATTTAATCTCTCCTCCACATTTAATCTCTCTGTCTCCACATTTAATCTCTCTCAGTCTCCTCCACATTTAATCTCTCTCAGTCTCCTCCACATTTAATCTCTCTCTGTCTCCTCCACATTTAATCTCTCCTCCACTCTCTCCTCCACATTTAATATCTCTCTGTCTCCTCCACATTTAATCTCTCCTCCACATTTAATCTCTCTCTCCTCCACATTTAATCTCTCTCTCTCTCCACATTTAATCTCTCCTCCACATTTAATCTCTCTGTCTCCTCCACATTTAATCTCTCCTCCACATTTAATCTCTCCTCATTTAATCTCTCCTCCACATTTAATCTCTCCTCCACATTTAATCTCTGTCTCCTCCACATTTAATCTCTCTGTCTCCTCTCCACATTTAATCTCTCTCAGTCTCCTCCACATTTAATCTCTCTCAGTCTCCTCCACATTTAATCTCTCTCCTCCACATTTAATCTCTCATTTAATCTCTCTCTGTCTCACTCTCCTCCACATTTAATCTCTCTCCACATTTGTCTCTCTCTCCACATTTAATCTCTCTCAGTCTCCTCCACATTTAATCTCTCTCTCTCTGTCTCCTCCACATTTAATCTCTCCTCCACATTTAATCTCTCTCTCTCCTCCACATTTAATCTCTCTCTGTCTCCTCCACATTTAATCTCTCCTCCACATTTAATCTCCTCCACATTTAATCTCTCTCTCTCTCCTCCACATTTAATCTCTCTCTCCTCCACATTTAATCTCTCCTCAGTCTCCTCCACATTTAATCTCTCTCTCTCTCCTCCACATTTAATCTCTCTCTCTCCTCCACATTTAATCTCTCTCTCTCCATGTTTAATCTCTCCTCCACATTTAATCTCTCCTCCACATTTAATATCTCTCTGTCTCCTCCACATTTAATCTCCTCCACATTTGTCTCCTCCACATTTAATCTCTCTCTCTCCTCACATTTAATCTCTCCTCCACATTTAATCTCTCTCTGTCTCCTCCACATTTAATCTCTCTCTGTCTCCTCTCATTTAATCTCTCCTCCACATTTAATCTATCGGTCTCCTCCACATTTAATCTCTCCTCCACATTTAATCTCTCCTCCACATTTAATCTCTCTCAGTCTCCTCCACATTTAATCTCTCTCTCTGTCTCCACATTTAATCTCTCTCTCTCCTGTTTAATCTCTCCTCCACATTTAATCTCTCCTCCACATTTAAATCTCTCTCTCCTCCACATTTAATATCTCTCTGTCTCCTCCACATTTAATATCTCTCTGTCTCCACATTTAATCTCTCTCAGTCTCCTCCACATTTAATCTCTCCTCCACATTTAATCTCTCTCAGTCTCCTCCACATTTAATCTCTCCTCCACATTTAATCTCTCCTCCACATTTAATATATCTCTGTCTCCTCCACATTTAATCTCTCCTCCACATTTAATCTCTCTCTCTCTCCTCCACATTTAATCTCTCTCTCTCTCCTCCACATTTAATCTCTCCTCCACATTTAATCTCTCTCCTCCACGTTTAATCTCTCTCTGTCTCCTCCACATTTAATCTCTCTCTGTCTCCTCTACATTTAATCTCTCTCTGTCTCCTCCACATTTAATCTCTCTCGGTCTCCTCCACATTTAATCTCTCTCTCTCCTCCACATTTAATCTCTCTCTGTCTCCTCCACATTTAATCTCTCTCTGTCTTCTCCACATTTAATCTCTCTCAGTCTCCTCCACATTTAATCTCTCTCCGTCTCCTCCACATTTAATCTCTCTCTGTCTCCTCCACATTTAATCTCTCTCTGTCTCCACATTTAATCTCTCTCTGTCTCCTCCACGTTTAATCTCTCCTCCACATTTAATCTCTCCTCCACATTTAATCTCTCTCAGTCTCCTCCACATTTAATCTCTCTCAGTCTCCTCCACATTTAATCTCTCTCTGTCTCCTCCACGTTTAATCTCTCCTCCACATTTAATCTCTCCTCCACATTTAATCTCTCCTCCACATTTAATCTCTCCTCCACATTTAATATCTCTCTGTCTCCCTCACATTTAATATCTCTCTCTCTCCTCCACATTTAATCTCTCTCAGTCTCCTCCACATTTAATCTCTCCTCCACATTTAATCTCTCCTCCACATTTAATATCTCTCTGTCTCCTCCACATTTAATCTCTCCTCCACATTTAATCTCTCTCTCTCTCCTCCACGTTTAATCTCTCTCTCTCTCCTCCACATTTAATCTCCTCCACATTTAATCTCTCTCAGTCTCCTCCACATTTAATCTCTCTCTCTCTCCTCCACATTTAATCTCTCTCTCTCCTCCACATTTAATCTCTCTCTCTCCTCCATGTTTAATCTCTCCTCCACATTTAATCTCTCTCTCTCTCCTCCACATTTAATCTCTCTCTGTCTCCTCCACATTTAATCTCTCCTCCACATTTAATCTCTCTCTCTCTCCTCCACATTTAATCTCTCTCTCTCTCATTTAATCTCTCTCTGTCTCCTCCACATTTAATCTCTCCTCCACATTTAATCTCTCTCTGTCTCCTCCACATTTAATCTCTCTCTGTCTCCTCCACATTTAATCTCTCCTGTCATTTAATCTCTCGGTCTCCTCCACATTTAATCTCTCCACATTTAATCTCTCCTCCACATTTAATCTCAGTCTCCTCCACATTTAATCTCTCTCTCTGTCTCATTTAATATCTCTCTGTCTCCACATTTAATCTCTCTCAGTCTCTCCACATTTAATCTCTCTCTCCTCCACATTTAATCTCTCTCAGTCTCCTCCACATTTAATCTCTCCTCATTTAATCTCTCCTCCACATTTAATATCTCTCTGTCTCCTCCACATTTAATCTCTCTCCACATTTAATCTCTCTCTCCTCCACATTTAATCTCTCTCTCTCTCCTCCCATTTAATCTCTCCTCCACATTTAATCTCTCTGTCTCTCCACATTTAATCTCTCTCTCCTCCACATTTAATCTCTCCTCCACATTTAATCTCTCTCTCTCCTCCATGTTTAATCTCTCCTCCACATTTAATCTCTCTCTCTCTCCACATTTAATCTCTCTGTCTCCTCCACATTTAATCTCTCTCATTTAATCTCTCTCTGTCTCCTCCACATTTAAATCTCTCCTCCACATTTAATCTCTCCTCTCTCTCAGTCTCCTCCACATTTAATCTCTCCTCCACATTTAATCTCTCCTCCACATTTAATCTCTCTCCACATTTAATCTCTCTGTCTCCTCCACATTTAATCTCCACATTTAATCTCTCTGTCTCCTCCACATTTAATCTCTCCTCCACATTTAAATCTCTCTGTCTCCTCCACATTTAATCTCTCCTCCACTCTCTAATCTCTCCCACATTTAATCTCTCTCAGTCTCCTCCACATTTAATCTCTCTCTCTGTCTCCACATTTAATCTCTCTCTGTCTCCTCCACATTTAATCTCTCCTCATTTAATCTCTCCTCCACATTTAATATCTCTCTGTCTCCTCCACATTTAATATCTCTCTGTCTCCTCCACATTTAATCTCTCTCAGTCTCCTCCACATTTAATCTCTCTCTCTCCTCCACATTTAATCTCTCTCTGTCTCCTCCACATTTAATCTCCTCCTCCTCCACATTTTAATCTCTGTCTCTCCACATTTAATCTCTCCTCCACATTTCCACATTTAATCTCCTCATTTAATCTCTCCTCCACATTTAATCTCTCTCCTCCACATTTAATCTCTCTGTCCACATTTAATCTCTCTGTCTCCCACATTTAATCTCTCTCTCTCCTCCACATTTAATCTCTCTCTCTCCTCCACATTTAATCTCTCCTCCACATTTAATCTCTCTCTCTCCTCCACATTTAATCTCTCCTCCACATTTAATCTCTCCTCCACATTTAATCTCTCAGTCTCCTCCACATTTAATCTCTCTCCTCCACATTTAATCTCTCCACATTTAATCTCTCTCTGTCTCCTCCACATTTAATCTCTCCTCCACTCTCTCATTTAAGTCTCCTCCACATTTAATCTCTCAGTCTCCTCCACATTTAATCTCTCCTCCACATTTAATCTCTCTCCACATTTAATCTCTCTCTCTCCTCCACATTTAATCTCTCCTCCACATTTAATCTCTCTCAGTCTCCTCCACATTTAATCTCTCTCTCCTCCACATTTAATCTCTCTCTGTCTCCTCCACATTTAATCTCTCCTCCACATTTAATCTCTCTCAGTCTCCTCCACATTTAATCTCTCTCAGTCTCTCTCTCTCTCTCCTCCACATTTAATCTCTCCTCCACATTTAATCTCTCTCCTCTCCTCCACATTTAATCTCTCTCTCTCCTCCACATTTAATCTCTCTCTCTCTCTCTCCTCCACATTTAATCTCTCTCTCTCCTCCACATTTAATCTCTCTCCTCCACATTTAATCTCTCTCTCTCTCCTCCACATTTAATCTCTCTCTGTCTCCTCCACATTTAAATCTCTCCTCCACATTTAATCTCTCTCCACATTTAATCTCTCTCTCCACATTTAATCTCTCTCATTTAATCTCTCTCTCCTCCACATTTAATCTCTCCTCCACATTTAATCTCTCTCATTTAATCTCTCCTCCACATTTAATCTCTCTCTGTCTCCTCCACATTTAATCTCTCTCTCCTCCACATTTAATCTCTCTCTGTCTCATTTAATCTCTCTCTGTCTCCTCCACATTTAATCTCTCCTCCACATTTAATCTCTCTCCACTCTCTCTCCACATTCATTTAATCTCTCTCTCTCTGTCTCCTCCACATTTAATCTCTCCTCCACATTTAATCATTTAATCTCTCTCTCTCTCCACATTCAATCTCTCTCTGTCTCTCCTCCACATTTAATCTCTCCTCCACATTTAATCTCTCATTTAATCTCTCTCTCCTCCACATTTAATCTCTCCTCCACATTTAATCTCTCCTCCACATTTAATCTCTCTCAGTCTCCTCCACATTTAATCTCTCTCTCTGTCTCCACATTTAATCTCTCTCTCTGACTCCTCCACATTTAATCTCTCTGTCTCCTCCACATTTAATCTCTCCTCCACATTTAATCTCTCTCTCTGTCTCCTCCACATTTAATCTCTCTCTCTGTCTCCACATTTAATCTCTCTCTCTGTCTCCACATTTAATCTCTCTCTCTGACTCCTCCACATTTAATCTCTCTCTCTGTCTCCTCCACATTTAATCTCTCCTCCACATTTAATCTCTCTCTCTGTCTCCTCCACATTTAATCTCTCTCTCTGTCTCCACATTTAATCTCTCTCTCTGTCTCCACATTTAATATCTCTCTGTCTCCTCCACATTTAATCTCTCCTCCACATTTAATCTCTCTCTCAGTCTCCTCTACATTTAATCTATCTCTGTCTCCTCCACATTTAATCATTACTCCCTGATTATAGCGATGTAGATGTATGTTTGCAATATAAACCACTGTAACAGTGTTCGTCTGTTGAAAGAGGAGCGGACCAAAATGCGGCGTGGTGGTCACTCATGTTCTTTAATGAAAAATGAACGATACATGAAATAACTTAAATATACAAAACAACAAATGAAACGTGAAAACCTATTACAGCCTATCTGGTGACAACAAACACAGAGACAGGAACAATCACCCACAAACACACAGTGAAACCCAGGCTACCTAAATATGGTTCCCGATCAGAGACAACGAGAATCACCTGACTCTGATTGAGAACCGCCTCAGGCAGCCATAGACTATGCTAGACAACCCTACTCAACCACAATCCCAATACCTACTAAACCCCAATACAAAAACACACCACAAAATAAACCCATGTCACACACTGGCCTGACCAAATAAATAACGAAAACACAAAATAAAAAGACCAAGGCGTGACAACCTTTTGAGAGTTAATAGCTATTTAAAACATGGCTTAGCCTCATACCGATGACCACATCCCAGACGTGGTAAAACAATAATAAATCACACATCACCCTTGTGTATTAATGCTTTATTATGGGACAATAAAACCAAGACAGGGATGGATGGGCCTCCTCTGTAATCCCAGTCAGCATTAAACCAAGCGCTCCCTTCTAAGTGTGCTTCTTTAAGTGTGCTTCTCTTAGTGTGCCTCCCGTATGGCCTATAGGGTAGAAGTCTCCTTGTAGGGCCCATTCTGTTGGTTTAGAGAACACCGTTATAGCACCTCTCTCTCTCATTATCCAGGAAACAGAGAAGGTGGAGGCAATGGGCTCTAAAATAGTCCCCGGGCCCTCATGAATCTGCCCAACCACCCGCTACAGCAAAGTGAAAAGAGCACGTCAGAATCATTACGCCCTATTTAATCGCCGGCCCACCTTTTCAATAAGGAGAGTCAGGCTGGGTAAATTAGTACATGGTGGTTATAAATGTATGGGTACATGTGTGTGTGTATGCTATGCACACAGACACACACACACACACCCCTGGGTCGGTCCCCTAGCACAGTCCTGCTTTGTATACAGCCCCTCTCTCTTCTCTGGATCAATAGTCCTTAGTTCATCAGTAGTCATTAGTTCCCTCAGTCTAATACGATTATGCTTAATAAGAGATTCCCCATCTGGAAGTAACACACACACACACACACACACACACACACACACACACACACACACACACACACACACACACACACACACACACACACACACACACACACACACACACACACACACACACACACACACACACACACACACCAGCGAGAGGGTAAGAGTGCAAGTGTGAGAAAAAGGGAGTGAATGAGCTGTGGCTATGAGCTGTGTGTGTGTGTGTGTGTGTGTGTGTGTGTGTGTGTGTGTGTGTGTGTGTGTGTGCGTGCGTGCGTGCGTGCGTGCGTGCACACCTGTGTGTGTGAGTGTGCGCTGGGTGGTAGTTATCAGAATGACACCATCCTGCTCTCTCTCTGCTCAGCCCCAGAGGATCAGTGGAGCTGCACCAGTTTCAAATGAAAATAAATGAGAGGCAGTGACCGCTACTGCCTGGGTCCCACTTTAATGAGGAAAATAACAGAGGGGAGAAGGGGGGGGTAGAGGGAGGGGTGCAGGGAGAAGGTGGTTAGGGGAGGGGGAGAGAGGGAGAGGGCAGCACAGATTGGATGGAGATGGAGGGAAGGAGAGAGGGAAGGAGGGAAGGAGAGACGGATGTGTAATGAATGGAGGCCCACAGCCAGCCGGCTTTATTTTAACTCCTCTCTGTCACCGTGGCGATGGCCAATTACAGCCGGAGCGCGCTCTGTTGCACTACAGCTGGACTGGACAGTGTTTTGGACAGCCTCTATCCTCCTACACCCATACAGGACACCGTACTACTGAATATGAACCTATGTGGGTGTTTGTGGGGAGAGGTGTGTACCGACAGTGTCTTACATCACTCACACCCCTCCTAGTGATGTTTAACACGGACATGTGTTCTTCCCAAAACACCCGGCTCTGGATCACCTTTAGTAATAATATACCAGAGACACTGAGGTTCCATAGTTATCCCAGATTACTGGCAACATGGGTCTACTTGTCTATGGCTAACACAACACAGGACAGGCTGGCTAGCCAAACACACAGCAGTATAGCATGGCAAGGACCAGGCACGGCCACCTCAGCCTTCACAGTGAAGTTCCATGCTGTATTGTTGTTTTGAACAGTTTATTGTGACTCCGACCATTTGAGCTCAACAATGCACAGTGTTTTCTGGTGTGATGCTGTCCAGACAGTCCAGACAGTCCAGACAGCTGAAGAAGTGCAGTAAGGGGACAGGGTCAAGTTAGACAGTCTCCTCTTCTGTCTCTGTCTCCCAGTTCAGTTTAAAGGCGTGTAGACCAGACCAACAGACCCCCGAG